>NC_047111.1:64066939-64284439 GCF_902500255.1 Thalassophryne amazonica
TCCAAGATTTCTCACAGTATTACTAGAGATCAGGGAAATGCCATCCAGAGTAACGATCTGGTTAGACACCATGCTTCTAAGATTTGTGGGGCCAAGTACAATAACTTCAGTTTTATCTGAGTTTAAAAGCAGGAAATTAGAGGTCATCCATGTCTTTATGTCTGTAAGACAATCCTGCAGTTTAGCTAATTGGTGCGTATCCTCTGGCTTCATGGATAGATAAAGCTGGGTATCATCTGCGTAACAATGAAAATTTAAGCAATACCGTCTAATAATACTGCCCAAGGGAAGCATGTATAAAGTGAATAAAATTGGTCCTAGCACAGAACCTTGTGGAACTCCATAATTAACTTTAGTCTGTGAAGAAGATTCCCCATTTACATGAACAAACTGTAATCTATTAGACAAATATGATTCAAACCACCGCAGCGCAATGCCTTTAATACCTATGACATGCTCTAATCTCTGTAATAAAATTTTATGGTCAACAGTATCAAAAGCAGCACTGAGGTCCAACAGAACAAGCACAGAGATAAGTCCACTGTCCGAAGCCATAAGAAGATCATTTGTAACCTTCACTAATGCTGTTTCTGTACTATGATGAATTCTAAAACCTGACTGAAACTCTTCAAATAGACCATTCCTCTGCAGGTGATCAGTTAGCTGTTTTACAACTACCCTCTCAAGAATCTTTGAGAGAAAAGGAAGGTTGGAGATTGGCCTATAATTAGCTAAGATAGCTGGGTCAAGTGATGGCTTTTTAAGTAATGGTTTAATTACTGCCACCTTAAAGGCCTCTGGTACATAACCAACTAACAAAGATAGATTGATCATATTTAAGATTGAAGCATTAAATAATGGTAGGACTTCCTTGAGCAGCCTGGCAGGAATGGGGTCTAATAAGCATGTTGATGGTTTGGATGAAGTAACTAATGAAAATAACTCAGACAGAACAATCGGAGAGAAAGAGTCTAACCAAATACCGGCATCACTGAAAGCAGCCAAAGATAACGATACATCTTTGGGATGGTTATGAGTAATTTTTTCTCTAATAGTCAAAATTTTGTTAGCAAAGAAAGTCATGAAGTCATTACTAGTTAAAGTTAATGGAATACTCAGCTCAATAGAGCTCTGACTCTTTGTCAGCCTGGCTACAGTGCTGAAAAGAAACCTGGGGTTGTTCTTATTTTCTTCAATTAGTGATGAGTAGAAAGATGTCCTAGCTTCACGAAGGGCTTTCTTATAGAGCAACAAACTCTTTTTCCAGGCTAAGTGAAGATCTTCTAAATTAGTGAGACGCCATTTCCTCTCCAACTTACGGGTTATCTGCTTTAAGCTACGAGTTTGTGAGTTATACCACGGAGTCAGACACTTCTGATTTAAAGCTCTCTTTTTCAGAGGAGCTACAGCATCCAAAGTTGTCTTCAATGAGGATGTAAAACTATTGACAAGATACTCTAACTCCCTTACAGAGTTTAGGTAGCTACTCTGCTCTGTGTTGGTATATGACATTAGAGAACATAAAGAAGGAATCATATCCTTAAACCTAGTTACAGCGCTTTCTGAAAGACTTCTAGTGTAATGAAACTTATTCCCCACTGCAGGGTAGTCCATCAGGGTAAATGTAAATGTTATTAAAAAATGATCAGACAAAAGGGAGTTTTCAGGGAATACTGTTAAGTCTTCTATTTCCATACCATAAGTCAGAACAAGATCTAAAATATGATTAAAGTGGTGGGTGGACTCATTTACTTTTTGAGCAAAGCCGATAGAGTCTAATAATAGATTAAATGCAGTGTTGAGGCTGTCATTCTCAGCATCTGTGTGGATGTTAAAATCGCCCACTATAATTATCTTATCTGAGCTAAGCACTAAGTCAGACAAAAGGTCTGAAAATTCACAGAGAAACTCACAGTAACGACCAGGTGGACGATAGATAATAACAAATAAAACTGGTTTTTGGGACTTCCAATTTGGATGGACAAGACTAAGAGACAAGCTTTCAAATGAATTAAAGCTCTGTCTAGGTTTTTGATTAATTAATAAGCTGGAATGGAAGATTGCTGCTAATCCTCCGCCCCGGCCCGTGCTACGAGCATTCTGACAGTTAGTGTGACTCGGGGGTGTTGACTCATTTAAACTAACATATTCATCCTGCTGTAACCAAGTTTCTGTTAGGCAGAATAAATCAATACGTTGATCAATTATTATATCATTTACCAACAGGGACTTAGAAGAAAGAGACCTAATGTTTAATAGACCACATTTAACTGTTTTAGTCTGTGGTGCAATTGAAGGTGCTATATTATTTTTTCTTTTTGAATTTTTATGCTTAAATAGATTTTTGCTAGTTATTGGTGGTCTGGGAGCAGGCACCGTCTCTACGGGGATGGGGTAATAGGGGGATGGCAGGGGGAGAGAAGCTGCAGAGAGGTGTATAAGACCACAGCTCTGCCTCCTGGTCCCAACGCTAGACAGTCACAGTTTGGAGGATCCCAAAAAATTGGCCAGATTTCTAGAAATGAGAGCTGCTCCCTCTAAAGTGGGATGGATGCCGTCTCTCCTAACAAGACCAGGTTTTCCCCAGAAGCTTTGCCAATTATCAATGAAGCCCACCTCATTTTTTGGACACCACTCAGACAGCCAGCAATTCAAGGAGAACATGCGGCTAAACATGTCACTCCCGGTCTGATTGGGGAGGGGCCCAGAGAAAACAACAGAGTCCGACATTGTTTTTGCAAAGTTACACACTGATTCAATGTTAATTTTAGTGACCTCCGATTGGCGTAACCGAGTGTCATTACTGCCGACGTGAATTACAATCTTACCAAATTTACGCTTAGCCTTAGCCAGCAATTTCAAATGTCCTTCGATGTCGCCTGCTCTGGCCCCCGGAAGACAATTGACAATGGTTGCTGGTGTCGCTAACTTCACATTTCTCAAAACAGAGTCGCCAATAACCAGAGTTTGATCCTCGGCGAGTGTATCGTCGAGTGGGGAAAAACGGTTAGAGATGTGAACGGGTTGACGGTGTACACGGGGCTTCTGTTTAGGGCTACGCTTCCTCCTCACAGTCACCCAGTCAGCCTGCCTTCCCGACTGCACGGGGTCTGCCAGGGGGGAACTAACGGCGGCTAAGCTACCTTGGTCCGCACCGACTACAGGGGCCTGGCTAGCTGTAGAATTTTCCACGATGCGGAGCCGAGCCTCCAATTCGCCCAGCCTGGCCTCCAAAGCTACGAATAAGCTGCACTTATTACATGTACCGTTACTGCTAAAAGAGGCCGAGGAATAACTAAACATTTCACACCCAGAGCAGAAAAGTACGGGAGAGACAGGAGAAGCCGCCATGCTAAAACGGCTAAGAGCTAGTAGCTACGCTAAGCTAGCGGATTCCCAAACAGGGAATCCGACACTAGACAGGCTGTGGAGCAGCACAGGTAACGCACGACAACAGCGCTAAATAAAAATCCACTGGACAGGCTGTGGAGCAGCACAGGTAACGCACGACAACAGCGCCCAAAAAAATAAAATCAAAATCCACTGGACAGGCTGTGGAGCAGCACAGGTAACGCACGACAACAGTGCTAAAAAATAAAATAAAAATCCACTGGACAGGCTGTGGAGCAGCACAGGTAACGCACGACAACAGCGCTAAAAAAATAAAAATAAATAAATAAATAAAATAAAATAATAAAATAAAAATCCACTGGACAGGCTGCGGAGCAGCACAGGTAACACACGACAACAGTGGTAAAAAATAAATAAAAATCCACTAGACAGGCTGTGGAGCAGCACAGGTAACACACGACAACAGTGCCAAAAAAAATAAAATAAAAATAAAAATCCACTGGACAGGCTGTGGAGCAGCACAGGCAACGCACGACAACAGTGCTAAAACAAAATAAAAATCCACTAGACAGGCTGTGGAGCAGCACAGGTAACGCACGACAACAGTGCTAAAATAAAATAAAAATCCACTAGACATGCTGTGGAGCAGCACAGGTAACGCACAACAACAGTGCTAAAAAATAAAATAAAATAAAAATAAAAATCCACTGGACAGGCTGTGGAGCAGCACAGGTAACGCACAACAACAGTGCTAAAAAATAAAATAAAATAAAAATAAAAATTCTCTGGACAGGCTGTGGAGCAGCACAGGCAACGCACGACAACAGTGCTAAAACAAAAAAAAAATCCACTAGACAGGCTGTGGAGCAGCACAGGTAACGCACGACAACAGTGCTAAAACAAAATAGAAATCCACTAGACAGGCTGTGGAGCAGCACAGGTAACGCACAACAACAGTGCTAAAACAAAATAAAAATCCACTAGACAGGCTGTGGAGCAGCACAGGTAACGCACGACAACAGTGCTAAAACAAAATAAAAATCCACTAGACAGGCTGTGGAGCAGCACAGGTAACGCACAACAACAGTGCTAAAACAAAATAAAAATCCACTGGACAGGCTGTGGAGCAGCACAGGTAACGCACAACAACAGTGCTAAAAAATAAAATAAAATAAAAATAAAAATCCACTGGACAGGCTGTGGAGCAGCACAGGCAACGCACGACAACAGTGCTAAAACAAAATAAAAATCCACTAGACAGGCTGTGGAGCAGCACAGGTAACGCACGACAACAGCGCTAAATAAAAATCCACTGGACAGGCTGTGGAGCAGCACAGGTAACGCACGACAACAGCGCCCAAAAAAATAAAATCAAAATCAAAATCCACTGGACAGGCTGTGGAGCAGCACAGGTAACGCACGACAACAGTGGTAAAAAATAAAATAAAAATCCACTGGACAGGCTGCGGAGCAGCACAGGTAACACACGACAACAGTGGTAAAAAATAAAATAAAAATCCACTAGACAGGCTGTGGAGCAGCACAGGTAACACACGACAACAGTGCCAAAAAACAAAACAAAAATCCACTGAACAGGCTGTGGAGCAGCACAGGTAACACACGACAACAGTGGTAAAAAATAAAATAAAAATCCACTGGACAGGCTGTGGAACAGCACAGGTAACGCACGACAACAGTGCTAAAAAATAAAATAAAAATCCACTGAACAGGCTGTGGAGCAGCACAGGTAACACACGACAACAGTGCTAAAAATAAAATAAAAATCCACTGGACAGGCTGTGGAGCAGCACAGGTAACACACGACAACAGTGGTAAAAAATAAAATAAAAATCCACTGGACAGGCTGTGGAGCAGCACAGGCAACGCACGACAACAGCGCCAAAAAATACAATAAAAATCCACTGAACAGGCTGTGGAGCAGCACAGGTAACGCACGACAACAGTGCTAAAATAAAATAAAAATCCACTAGGCAGGCTGTGGAGCAGCACGACAACAGTGCTAAAAAATAAAATAAAAATAAAAACGAAAGCGTTAGCAAGCTAGTTAGCTTGCCAACGCTGATGAAGGTTAGCTGATAAAAGAGCTCCGTCGCGATGCTTCGACCGTTAGAGGTCTTCTTTAGGCGTTGGAGCACGGTGAAAAAGTAAAAAAAAGTAAAAAAGTCTTGAAAAAGACTGTTAATTCAAAGAACTCAAACAGCTCAGTTCAAACAGCTAACAGATACAGCAGAACACCGCTGTGCTCCTTGATCCTTCCACAGCCTGGCTGTGCCACCTCACATCCCTATGAATCCAAATCCATCATGATGCTCCCTCTGCGTGCCTACTGATGTTGCCTATCAAGTGCTTCCTGGCCACCCCTTCAATTCCCAACTGCCCCAGCATCCTCCAAAGTGACTGCCCAGCAAAACCCCTGCAGCAATAATCCAATCTAGAAGAGACAAATACATGAATCAGTCATGTTCATGTCAGACTTGGTTTTTCTAATTGTGCTTTTAGCTTTCTGGTTTGTAACAAATGTGATACGTGATCCGGACCGTTTGTCATTATAACGGTCTGATATGGGAAAATATCAGACAGGAAATCAGCCAATCAGAGCACGCGTAGCATCGTAGTCATATCATAAAAGGGCTTCGGACCAAAATACATGTATGCCTGCTATGTCCCAACATGAGTCTTGTTGACCTCTCAGAAATTTGCTCTCTGTTCCCATAAATGTGGAAACACATTGTTCAGTTACTATTCAACAGAAGATATTTACGTTAGACACTGACTATCTTTAAATACGGGTTCTAAAAAGTTTTGTTGTCTGCTGACTTTAGTAATGTTATATTCATTTTAAACTTTGTTTCTACCGTTTTTAATGTCTTAAGGTGTATTGCTGTTTTCATGTTCTTAATGAATTATGTAAAGAATTTTGAATTGTTTATGTGTATAAAATGTATTATACAAGTAAACGTACCTTTGCTAATATGATTAACTCGACATGAGGCAGGCTGGAAAAACAATAATAGTTTAATTTCCTGTTTGGTTGCTCTCAATTTTAGCTGTAGATGAAGAAGTGAAGCAGCCATTTCTTGTGTACTTTTTAAAGTGATCTTGTCTCAATATGTTTTTAATTAAAGAAAACAATGGTGCCTCGATACAAATAATATACTAAATGTGGGCTAACTGCATGTTGTTCGGTTTTGAAAGCTGAACATCAGATTGCAGGGCTCTTCACAGCAGCTGTTTGGTTTTATGTTTTACATGAAGCTGGTTCACACATTGGGCAACAAGCTAAAATGTAGCCTTTTATTTCTCTAAATCTGCCACTTTTTATTGCCAACCAGAAGGAAAAGCAACAAGTATTATCAATTACTAACTCACAGGGGGTGCATCTCTCTTATAAATGATCCTGTACGTATCTAGACACAAAAGCTATAATACAATACTTTTTATTGTGGAATGATGTGATTCAGTGTGATACAGTACAGTCTTCTTTCAAAACCTTCAGGTTTTTACTACTGAGCAGTACCACATTGGTTCTGCCTCTGCTTGCCTTTTGTTCATCACAGGAGGCAGCTTTACATACACTAGCAGTAAAGTGCAGCATATAAGAAATCCAGATGAAGAAGCCAGCTGTTTTTAGCCTCTTAGCATGGCATATGTCATGAAATTCATCAGCATTTTTTGATATTTGAACTCCTGAAGTTTCTTCTTAATATACAAAAAATTCGATCCTGTTGTGCAGGAGCAATGACACTGTTATTAGGCAGAAGTGACACAGACGTGCAGTAGCACATGAGCAAAAATAGACATTTAACAAGCACTAAAATGAACTTTCTTGTTCTAAGCCGGTATAACCGTATTAAACTGTGAACTTGACATGAATTCAAACGACTACCCTGCTTACCACCACTGGACACTCTGCTTTTGTTTTTTACCTTGCAGGCGTTAATGTTTCCTAAGAGATTGATGATGCTGAAGTAGCAGCATAATTGCTTAAATGATTCACTCATCACTCATCTTCAATCACTTATCCGGGACCGGGTCATGGGGGCAACAGGTCCAGCAGGGGACCCCAAACTTCCCTTTCCCAAGCCACATTTACCACCTCTGATTGGAGGATACCGAGGCGTTCCGAGGCCAGTGTGGAGATATAATTTCTCCACCTAGTCCTGGGTCTTCCCCGGGGTCTCCTCCCAGATGGACGCACCTGGAACACCTCCCTAGGGATGCACCAAGGGGGCATCCTTCTCAGATGCCCGAACCACCTCAGCTGGCTGTTTTCAACACAAAGGAGCAGCGACTCTACTACGAGCTCCTCACGGATGACCGAGCATCTCATCTATAAGGGAGACACCAGCCACCCACCAGAGGAAACCCATTTGGGCCACTTGTGCCCGTGATCAAGTTCTTTTGGTCATGACCCAACCCTCATGACTATAGGTGAGAGAAGGAACAAAGACTATACGATGAGAGTTTCGCCTTTTGGCTCAGCTCCTTTTTCGTCACAACAATACAGTACAGCAAATGCAATACTGCTCTGCAGATTCTCCAGCCAGTCTCATGCTCTATTGTCCCCTTAAATGATTCATAACATTTAAAACTGGGCCATCAACTGGTTCACGGTGCCTTTAGATTGATCCAGTGGTCCATATATTGATGTTGTCACATCCTTTACTTTAAAACCAATTTCTGATTCTTATCAATGAATTATTACACCTATAGTAGCTCATAATTGAGAAGTTTTAATTCTAGAAGTGTTGTGTCGGTGCATTTTTGAAGTTACTGGAAATTTTTGACACAATATAGTGGATTTTTGGTAAAGTTGCAGCAGGTAGGCTACTGGATCCAGCTGCTTCTATTAAACAGACCATAGTTACTCTAATCATCCACCTGCTCTCTGAATATTATGCATATGGTTACTAATACACATGGTCTGTGGTGGGTGTATTCCCACAGGAATTTTTCCCATTATATTTTGTGTGCTGCAGTAGCATCAAAAGAGTAGCAATACTGTTTGATGCACTTTTGCACATAAACACAAATGAACATGCACAGGCACACACCACAAATTGCCTTGAGAGAGATTTTAGGGTTGTACTCGAGGAGAATAATTATAGATAGGACTGAATATCCTGCTCTTCACTGTGTGATGTCTGCAAACTATGTTTAGCCAACAGTGTTAATTCAGTGCTTAATTCATGTTTACATAATGACAGTGCTTGACAGTATGCAAACTGCTGTAGTTCAGAGTGCGTCTGTCATCAGTACAGTTCTATTTAAATAAAAATGATGCACCCTCACAGGTGCCTTCGGGTTTTGTGATGCTCTCTGAGAAGGACCATCATCAGCCATTACCCGGTGATACCTAGATAGATCTAGTTAGATTTTTAACACAGCGGCTGTAATCTTGTTCCTGGATACTTGTACCACATTTGTCTCTCACTCTCTCTCTATCTCTCCCTCTCTAATGGCAACAAACCATAAAAATGATCATCTCCATTCTTTACTGTTGTCAAGTTCACACTATTCAAGGGGTTGAAACGAGAATCATTTGGACGATTGTTGGTTCTGACGTCTGCAGACCACACAGTCTGTTTCTTGTTCTTGGGGGACTGGTGGAGATGATGGTCTAGTGGTTAAGCATTGGGCTTCAGACCAGAGGATCCTCAATTCAAAACCCAGCCAGACCGGAAAATCACTAAGGGCCCTTGGGCAAAGTCCTTAATCCCTTAGTTGCTCCCGATGTGTAGTGAGCGCCTTGCATGGCAGCACCATGACATCGGTGTGTGTGTGTGTGTGTGTGTGTGTGTGTGTGTGTGTGTGTGTGTGTGTGTGTGTGTGTGTGTGTGTGTGTGTGTGTGTGTGTGAATGTGAGGCATAATTGTAAAACACTTTGAGCTTCTGATGTAGATGGCAAAGCGCTATATAAATGCAGTCCATTTACCATTCTGGTTCCATCTCCTCCCTGAACTGTGTCTGAACCTGAGTTTGTGTCACTGGTCAGACATTTAGACCTAATGTTATCCTTCAGAATGTTTGTACTTATGGCAAATTACAAAATCAATGTGACAACACTGGAGTCTTGAATTGGAAGAAACTCAAAACAACAAAACAGGTTTTTGGCAACACTGCTGGTGTATATTCTTGTGATCACATTGGTCTCTATGAAACTAAATGGCTTTGTATGTTAAGATATATTAAGAATGACTCATCTGAGTTTTTATTTATTATTTATTTTTGTTTTCTTTAAACCAAACCTCACAGGTATATTGATCCTATGGATGGGAAGAAGTGCTTCGATTTTGTTTTGGATTAGTCAATAATAAAGAGGCAGGATACACCCTAGACAGGCCACCAGTCTATTACAGGGCCAACACATTTAGGCCTTGTTCAAACTGCCAGTAAAAATGCAAATTATCTGCAAATCTGATTTCAGTCTAAGTCCATGCTGCTGGTTCAGACAGTCAAAAGTCATATGGCGTCTGTTTTTTCCAAATCCATCTCAAGCCTCATTCATAAATAGTTTGAAATGCAATTCAAATCACATTTTTGGAAATCCGTTTTGGTTTGACCACTATGTTATGTCTGTGAGTTTTCATGCTACGTACGTAAAGCTCCCCCTGTGAGAGTAAGTGAAAAGTGCTGTGATATCTCTCCTTCTGTCACCTTCTGAGCAGCTAGGTGAGAGAAGGAAAAAAGAAAAACAAAACCCTTGCAGGCTGACAAAAACACACACACACACACACACACACACAAAAGCCCAAACTAACCTGTAAAATCACCTTCAGAAGAGAACCATCGGATGATGCCGCACATCTGAAACACACTACACACTGCTTCAAACAGGCACACGGGTCACACTCACAGCAGACTCATGTATATTTACAAAGCAGGATTTGAGCAGCTGCTCAGTCTGTCCACATAATTTAAAGCATTTTATTACCTCTGCATTTTGTGCATCAATGTTTGGACGTGACTGACAGTGCACAGTCAGTGTGGACTTTTTGTGTGTATATGTGTGTGAGCAAGCACATTGCTTCTTTTATGGCATATTTGACTGACCAAACCATCACCTAACATTTTGTAATACATAAATGTCAGTCATACGTTCATTTTCTGTATACCCGCTTACTCCAATCAAGGGTCATAGGGAGGCTGTAGCCAATTACAGCAGTCTCTGAGTGAGATGTGTGGTACACAATGGAAAGGACACCAATCTATCGCAGGGCCACACATAGACAGACAAACATCTTCACTCTCTCACTCACACCTCCAGTCAGTTTGGAGTCACCAAGTCACCTAAACTGCATGTCTTTGGAATTGGTCAGAAGGTGGGAGTGCCCAGAGATTATCTGCCTGAATACATGGAGAACATGCGAGCTCCACACAGAATGAAACAGGTCTGAAACAAACCCAGGTCCTTCTCTCTGGGAGGCAACAGTGCTAATTACTAGGGGTCAACCAATTGGCAACCTGGCTGAATATCGGCACTGATATTCAGCATTTTTGCAGATATCGGGATCAGCCATTTATAACGGCCGATATGAAAGTTTATTTTTGCAGCCCTGGATATAGTGACTCGCTGGTCGCCAAGTTCCACCTTCACATGCTTTGCACTGCAGCTTCACTCTGAGCTGCAGAGCACAGCTGAAAGCAGCATCTCTTTTCATCTGAGTAAAAGAAAAACTTCATCAAAATCCTTAATTATAATCCATAGTTCCTCCTGTGTCCGTATCTGCGGACACAGGAGGAACTATGGATTATTATTTACATTCAGAAATTAATGGTTTATTTTACAGATTAAAGGCCTTGTGTTTCCAAAAAGCTGTTTCCTCAACAGGTGAAAACACTAAACGGCAAAGATAGTGTTTGAATCAAGGAGAGGGGAGAGGGAAGAGCAGAGGTAACTGGGGAGGGTGAAGAGCATGACAGAGAGGAGAGGGAGAGGGAAAGGTGGAGGGAGTTCACTCATTCTCACATGAAAACAAAAGTTGTACTTTTCTTGGAATGTTTAGAAACTGTACAAACTGTTTACAGACGATCACATGATCATTTGTGTGAACAGTGGACTTTAGCTGTAAATGCTCGCTAAAGCAGCAGAGGAACTTAATGATCATAAACGATCATCTTCAGGGTCATTTGGGTAGTTTCTGTTGTCATTATTATTTAAAAATAGTAAACAGTTTTTTGACAATAAGTGGCTTCACTGAACCACTAACCATGAGTGAAAAAAGTTTTTGTGTTACAGTTATTCATATTCTCTAAAAAATGGTGAAGAAACCAAAAAATGTGCCAATGTATGTAAACATTTGAGCACAACTGTATAAAGAGTTAATACAATGTTTTATTAAAACTGAGTGTATAAAACTGTTGACACAATATTTGACAATTGTCCCACAAAATGGCGACAACTGCTCTGGTCTACAATGACAACTCGTGACATCAAATGAAGAATTCTGTTGAAAGCACATCACAGATTTACCTGTGTAGTGGGATGTTTGACGTTGCATGTCACCATGTCACACAACACACATACACCAGTAGTTATGAGAGCATCGCTGTTTTGCAAAGTAAAATTCCAAAATGTTTCATGTCAGTTCAAGTTAATGTGTCAGGGGTGGAGTGAAAACTGGGGAATGTCCTATGTAAATGACTGATCAAGCATTGATACATTCACTGATTTACTAATTGTAGTCTATTATAGTGGGAGTTTAATCTGCACCTCCTCTTTGTCTTTACAGCCATGTGCGAAATTTGTCTCAAGTGCGCTTGAATAAGTTTAACTTGTGCCATGGATTTCGGACAAACCGTATGCGCTGTGTGCCAGGAAGCTAGCTTTGGAAAGCTAATAAAGGTATGAAAACCTAACAAGCTATCGCCTTCCTTTCAGCTGCTTAATGTGGACGTTCAAATTGTAGATGTAGAAGTAAATAGAAAATATTTTGAGGGACTTTAACACATTCTGAATATTAGTTATTGGGTGCAGTCGTAAGAGATGAATTTGTCACCGCTTGTTTTTGTCTCTGTGGCGTTCTGTGTACACATTCCAGGCCAGTGGCGGATACTGGTCTTTCAAGGAGGGGAAGCTCAATTTCGGCCTACATCATAAAATGTGTCGGTTTATTTATACGTAAATTCTACCCTTCGTTCCTTTTCAAGAAAATGATCTGTGACCCTGTCGTACCAACAAGGTGTCTTTTCCAGGGACTTGACTAGTGTCCTCTCAATGGCCAGCAGAGCTAGACTGCCTAAACGGCCTTGGCCCATGGTGTTGCGGGTGTAAGACTTGAGCCGCTTTAAACAGGAGAAGCTCCTCTCTACACCTGCAGATGTAGCTCCAATCATTGCCACTAATGACAACAGTTTGTACACCTGAGCTATTGCACTGTCCAACTCCATGTCTTTCAGAAACAGCAATAAATCACATAGCTTTCCCCTGCTGCCCTGCAAGTCCTGGTTTGAATATAGGACTTGAAGTTCAGACCTCAGTCTCCCTGAATCAAAGAACTGGCCAAAACTTTTCAGGACACTCTGAAATGCCTCCTCTGGAAACACTTGTCTCATCTCATCAAATTTCCCTGGATTGACCAATTCCAAGAAACGCAGACTTTCCAAATTTGCAAAATGCCGAGGTAGCTGCTATGTGAGATTGTCTAGGATGGCCATGTACAGATTTCTGTAGCGCTCCTTGGGATCCTGTAGTTGTGACAGGCTGCGTTTTCTCATGTGCTCAGTTTGTGGGTCTGATGTGAGATCTGCTGCTTTGGCATAAACAGCTTGGAAAGCCCCCTCTGACCTCTTCTCTTTGACAAAAGCAAGAGACACAATTCTTTTATTGCAGTACAGAACATCCATAGCTCTCTGCTGGACAATGTCAAACACCACATCAGTCTCAGAGAAGATTTGTTCATATGTGTACAACATGAACACAAACTCAAAATCCTCCAGTTTCATCAGAAGGCCTTTGGCACAGTCTAATGTGTCATCATCCATGGACTTATCTGCAATGATCATCTCAAAGGTTTGCAGGAGGGCATCATAATTGTTTGCCACAGTGCTCACTATCCGTGATGTGAAATTCCATCGAGTAGGAGCATTTCTGGGCAACCTTGAGCAGCCTGCAGACTCAAGAAAAGACATCCTCTTTGTGGATTTTGAGAAAAATGTGGCAAACCCAGAGAGTGATGCAAAAAATATTCTGCAATCAGATAAGCATTTAGCCCCCTGAGACAGAACCAGATTCAGTCTGTGTGCATAGCAATGCACAAACATTGCACTGGGGGCTATTGCTTTAATTTTGGCCTGCAAACCATTGAGAGCTGAAGCCAAGACAGCAGCCCCATCATAGGTTTGCGCCACAAGTTTCTCCCTGAAATTGTAGCCCTGCATGTTCTCATTCAAGACTTCAAAAACAGACTGAGCATCTCTTCCCCCAGAAACATCAAAAAATCCAATAAAGCGCTCCTGAATTTTACCTGCCCTATCCACATAGCGAACAATGACAGAGAGTTGAGCATGGTAAGCTATATCAGTTGTTTCATCCACCTGCCATGCAAAAAAGGGAGCAGCCTGGATTTCATCCTTGATCTCATCAGAAACAGTGGCTGAAAGAGCAGAGATCAAGTCATTTTGGATTGCATGGGACATACCAGAAAACACAGCTGATGACTGGAATTGTGTGGCCAGGACAGAGTCATATTTAGCTAATGTTTTATTAAACTCCCTGTAATTCCCCTTGTTGGATGATTCAACACTCATCATGCCCCCTAAATGACAGCTCCTGACGGCCAAGCAAGGAAGTCACATCAATAAGGCGGTTTAGGAAAGCTCTGTTTCGCTTAACTGCTTCATTATGTTTTGCCACTTGAATGCAAGCGCCTTCATTGATTACATGCTCAACCCTGACTCTGCCCAGGCAACTTAACCTTGCACATGCACTCACATGTTCATTGCTTTTTTCATGCCTTTTGTATGCCCTGTCAAAGTTGGACAGATCCCCAAAACCCACTTTTGACCAGACAACACATCCCTGAGATGGTTTCATCAAGAGGCATGGCCAACAGTACATTTTATTTGTTACAGCACTTCCAATCAGCCAGCTCACTTTGTCATACCAGGACAGCTGAAAAGACCTGTTACTTTTCCCCACTTTTTGCACCAAATTAATCTGAGGAGTTGATCTGCCCTGCTGTTTAACTCTAAGTTTTTCTTCGTAAGGAAGACTATCAAATGGCTTTGCCAAAATCTGGTCCACAACATTCAAATTGTCTGCCATTATGTGCAGCTTGCTAGCTCGCTAGCTGGGACTGGCGCGAGGCTAGTGTGAAGTGTGTCCGCCTGTGAGTGCTTTGTGACGATGGAGGGGCTCAGCAGCACCCGCTGCTCTGTAGGGACAGAAACTGTGATAGAAGTCAGAAAGAGTGATAGAAGTCAGTCTCCAAACACAAGCAGCTACAAAAAAAAACACCAGAAATAGAAGCTTGATTTGTTGATAGATGTTTTAACAAAGAAAATGCCGTTAAGAGGATTAGGAAAGTCTCCGGTTCAACTCAGAACAGAATGAAAATTAAAAAATGCTCCCACGGATGTTTACACCAAAAGATCGCTGATTCACTCATTTCGCTGTCAATCAAAAAGGGATTCAGCCTCAGACAGATCATCCAATCATCATGCAGAAGCTGAGCGTCCGGGCCAGCCGAGGCCAGCCCACTGCCCCATAGACGCTGAGCGTTCGATGGGCGGGACAAAGCCCAACATTTATCCAATGACTTGTTTCGTTTCGCTGCAGGCTTTGTGTCGCTATTGAAGTCTGTGGACGCTCAGCGTCCACACTGTTTAAAGCACTGTGAAGCTGCGGGTTTGAGTGAGAGGAAAGCCGCGTCGTTACCAGTGATAAGATGCTGATTCTGAACAAAACTTGAGCACGTTGTAGCGCATATTTAGTCAATGACATGTACACACAACAGTATATATTTGATCACTTATTTTTTGACATTTTAGGGGAAGCTGAGCTTCCCTTGCAGTCTTAGAGCAATCGCCTCTGTTCCAGGCCCAGTTTATGAAAAACAGACAAAAACAGCTTCTCCTGGCTGCTGTGGTCTCCATGAAGAAATGCATTTCTTTGCTTTGCATACTAGATGGCCCGTCACTATATGTGGAAACGAGGTGTGAGGACAGCACCCGGTCCCATTTTGATGCTATCTGTGAGTTATTTTAAATAGAATTATTTAAGCATTCAAAGGAGTCAACGCAAACACTTGGAAAAAGGATGGTGCATGTGGGAAACTGAGTGGCACTTACTCCAGCAGAAAAAGTTAGATACACTTTAATATCTTGACCATTTTTCTTTTCCTAGTGTCAAAGTGAGGTCCTAATTTCCCCAGACCCAGCATCAGACCAGAGGAAGGAGAAGCTTTGCTGTTCACATCACCAAGGGGAGAACAAAAACGCATACAACACCACCAAAGTGCTGATGTACAGCGTGAATGCAATGACGAGATCTGATGCTATAAGGCAGAGGGAAATGCTGACAACTTTGGAGGTGAGCCCATAGCACTGAGAGGGAGGAAACGAGAGAGTGAGAGAGAACAAAGAGAGAGAGTGAGGCTCAGAGGATTCAAACAGGGAACAATGAAGGGCAAAGACCGGTGGCGTAAGAGGAAGTGTGAAGGTCAACAAGGCAACGAAATCCACTGTGCTGTTTTGGTCATCCACTAACTGTTGTTGAATCACCTATTACAATCACACAAATAAACACACGTACGCTTCTGTGCACGCGCAAAGTGCCTGCTGGGTGTTTGCTGAGGCTCTGCTTTGGAAGCTGTGGGATGAGACGTGAAATTGCTCTTGTATGCTTCAATCGATTCGCTTCTCATTCCTCTGTCAGCGTCTAGACTTTCTGTCCCTCTCTGCCAGTGAAACAAAAGGCAAAAGATGAGATGGACAATGAAATAACAAGATGCGCCACTGTGAAACCCCAGTCAGAGGTCAAAGGGTTATAGGGTTAGAGGATTATGGGGTGAAAAAAGCACCTCTGTATCTGGAAAGAATTCAACATCTCACATAAAAATGATTCAGCAAAAGAGATGATTTCTAATACAGTGAACAGCAGTCTTTACGTCATATCACAAGGCAGCAATAAATCAGAGCGGAACAAACAGAACAGCAAGATGGTGCTGATTAGCTTGTTTGGGATAACATCCTTTATTTTTCTGATGAGCTTTGGCTCATCAAGCAAGGGGACAATGCAGTTAAATCAGGACATTTAAGTAATATGGTACCCCACTGGGAAACGTCTACCACAGTGTTTTTCAAAATAAATGCTCGGGAGGTGACTTTTGTTCTTTGCCACAGTGCAGCAATTCCCCAATTAAAGGTTAAGCCCCTTTCACACCGTACCCACTTCGAGTTGCGTCATCTACACGCTCAAAAAGAGCACAGAAAAAAAAATGCTGCTGATTGCAGCTGCTGCTGCTGCAGCTCCTCACTCTTCTCTCACAAATGTGTTTAAATAAAGTCCATAAAAGTCCTGCTCACAGACTGATTGCCAGAGACAGGACATGTCCACATCCAGTGAAAAGTCCGGACGTCTCCAGTCCACTCAGGGACAATTTGTTCGCGCATGCACATGTGAACAATTAAAAGAAAAAAACTAGCTGGCTGCACCTCCTCACTCTCCCCTCAAACTCTCTCATCACTGTGTTAAATAAAATCCATAAAATTCCTGCTCACAGACTGATTGCCAGAGACAGGACACGTCCACATCAAGTATAACTCCAGACATTTACACACGGATGGTCCAATCCCACGTGCACACGCAGCTCACGGTCAAAGGAAGAAAGATAAACTATAACAGAACTCAGAACACAGACCTGCAGCTCAGCACAAAAACAAATATAAACTAGCCAAACTGTGCACTCTGATTTCTCTGTGCCAAGAACCTGCAGGCTTCATCCTCACCCCCTCTCTGTCCCCCTGCTGCGGGCACCTCACGCAGATATTCCTGCATCATCATGACGCAACAGGAAGCAACTCGAAGCAGCCCTGGTGTGAAAGGTAACATTCTACAGATTTCCCAGCAATGAGCAGCAAAACAAAGTTTGGTTAAAAGCAATCCATGGAAATGAGGCACTTTGGACCTTGGATTTTTTTCTTTTTCGAAATAAAAAAAAAAAAAAATCATCTTTTATTTTTAAAAGAAGCAGGCAACTGCTCCAGTTTAAGACTTGGTGACAAAAATGACACGGACATATGTCTAACTCAGCATGAAAGCAAACCAGGTTAAATATCAGGGTTCTCCCCGGACGATGGAATAATGGTGCCGTGCCGCTATACTGAGTGGCATCATCTTATGATGTTTTATCATGAGACTTGGTGGGAATCTGACTGCGTGTAAACCCATTTCTGTGGGGAAATTTCGCAATTTCAGCAATTTATTTGTTCCTGTTTACATCCAGATGACACAAACCATGACAAAACACAAGTGTCACCACAACCCGTGACCACAGCCCGTGTCGCCGAGATGGAGCAGCCATAAAAACGTTCCAATGTGCAGGGCGCTGCAATCGATGGGCCATCCAGGAAGGGGCCACGCTGGCGCAGAGCATCACGGAGGCCGAGACCGGTGCATGACACCGTCTACCACAGGATCAACCAGATCGAAGGCTAACAACAATGCTGCAGCCCCTGTGACACTGAACAGGGAGGCCTTTATGATGAAAATAGCAGAACGCAAGTTAAAATTCTTTCATGCCTTCACTGTTTGAGATTTTGGTGCTGGATAGCAGTGTGCATTATTTCCATTCTTCTATGCTTTAAAGAACATGCCGCATCGAAATCATAATGGGCAGGGATTGAGGTCTTACCCAAGTGAAGGAGTTCAAGTACCTCAGGGTGTCGCATTCACTCTGCCATACTGTTGTGACAAAAATAAGGGAGCTGAGCCAAAAGGCGAAGTGCTCGATCATGGCTGGCTCATGACTGAAAGAACTAAATCACGGGTACAAGTGGCCAAAATGAGTTTCATCAGGAGGGTGGCTGGTGTCTCCTTTAGACATAAGGTGAGAAGCTCAGTCATCCGTGGGGACCTTGGAGTAGAGCCGCTGCTCCTTCATGTTGAAAGGAGCCAGCTGAGTTCCAGTGATTAATATCCCCACAGTTTTTCTGCAAGAATCACTGCAATTTGCCATCGCATACAGTTGTCTTTTTTACGCACTGCGCCGCTCAATCTCAATACACTGGTATTTTGCAGCCATGTTCAAAGCAAAGGTGAGGCATGTCAATAACAGGCTGATATGGCATGCACTGTGTGTGATATCAGGCTCCAAAATGATATTCTTTGTATAGGGAAGCCACTCCAAAAACACAGACAACATTAATGATATCATGCAAGTTGGTAATGCGTCAGAAATGCATCATTTGAGGCAAGTGAAATTGAAGATGTCAAACAATAAAGGAGGACTTCGAAGCATGAAAGAACAAATGAGTGACGCAAGGCAAAGCACAACAACCAGGACACCAGGATCATGAGAGCAGAACCCCAGAATCAACTGTAAACTGCACTTAATGTTAGCACGAACAGACCACACCATATGCAAGGATGCACAACCTCTCCAGATTTTCTCACACACACACACACACACACACACACACAAAAAAGAGGGCTGAAAACTATCAGTCATGGTGAATGCCACCACTGAATAAATGCCAGTAATCAACTGCTTACTAACCATCAGTAATATAATGTTACTGAAAATCATTGCTCAGACTAATTCAAGAGCAAATTTTCAACAGCACTGTGTGTTCCTTTTTTCCCCTCTATTTGGCAAATGCAGGAAAAAGTGACCAAAACAGACTATTTTAATAACACAACATTTTGTCTGAAAACTGTTTTCACACAAGCGTTTTACTTTGAGACGCTGTGCCAATGAAAAGGATCATGATAATATCTTTTAAAGCTCTTTCAAACATTATTAATGGAACAGTTAAGGCCTTGATGTGACAAAATAATTCATTTTTGCTTGTGGAGCTGCAATTACATACATTTCACACATCATTATATTAACATTATTAATGTTGGCTGACTTCCTAGATACTGTACTTACTTCAGTTCCAAAAGGAAAAAAATGCAAAGTGCTTCTAAAAGGGGAAAAAGGAAACTGTAGTACTATAGATACCTACATTTAACTCTGCATGAGGCCTTGTTAGCTAGTTTTAAGCCCTGCCTCCACGGCACATGCGTCATTTCTGAGCTCAGCAAGCTCATCTGAGACGGAGTCTCTTCACCCAAAGCGATCAAATGGATTATTAACCGTCAGATGACAAGGTAAAACCTCTTAAATCATTCTAAAGTCAGTTTTAATTCTGGAGAATATAAGTCTGGAAATTTTGAGAATATAAGTGCCCTGTGGTGCATTCTGGTGCATTCTTTGGACTAAATTTGGAAACAGCTGTTAAATTTCTCTTGTGATCTCATGCCGATGGCACAACATGTGGCTTTTGAATGCATGTTGTGCCATCCTGTAGGAGCATGCACAGAATAGAACAACACAACAGTTTACAAATATAGCTAAATCTGGATGAAAACTTTATTTAGTTTGTTTTTGATTGGGCTCAAAGACCAGGCAATTAAAAATCATAATTCTCAACTAACATGTTATAAATAACTTCATAACTGCTTTCAGACTAGGCAAAGAGATATCATAATATCATATCACAATGCTGAAGCCACTTGATTACTATTATTCATTATATCACTTACTTAGGCGTTGCTGGGCCAGTAGCATAGATTTACATTTACGCTACCTGGCAATACCTGCCCACAGTAACGGGTGGGTATCCCAATACCCGCCCGCTGTGCATAAACTGATGATGTCATAGCACGCGCAGCCCAAGAACTGTCCGCAGAGGAAAAGATAAAAAGGCGACAAGTGTGTGTTGGTCCCAATATGGACATTACAGATGATTAGTACGACAATAGTACGACAAACAGCACAGCAGCCAAAGCAGCCAGCTTGATGAGGACACGCTGGCGAATTTGGAGAGCAGCGCGCGCCAACCAACACGACAAAAGTTAAAATGAGCCAACTTTTTATGTACGCGTTTGCTGGGTGTCATGCGTTTTGACATGACATTAAATATTGTTAATGTGATTCCACATGATGTGGGCATGGACGTCAAGCATGTTATTGTATTATTCAATAATGCACAACAATAAAATGTTAAATTTGTTTAAATTATCCATGTCAGTCTGAGCCCAAACACCTCTAAGAATCTGAACCTGAATTTCTTTTTTCGATTTTATACAGAAATTTATTTATTGATTTTCTCCCAACTTTTTACTGGATGTGGACATGTCCTGTCTCTGGCAATCAGTCTGTGAGCAAGACTTTTATGGACTTTATTTAAACCACAGAAGTAGAAAGACACATTTGTGAGAGAATTTAAGAGCGAGAAGCTGCAGCAGCAGTCAGGCTGCAATCAGCAGTTTGTTTTTTTTTCTGTGCTCTTTTTGGGCGTGTAGTTTTACTGCATTGTGTACATGGTATAAAAACAATCCCACGTGATTTATACTTCGGGAACAATGGAACACAGCAGTAATCATAAATTGGCATCGGGTAACGTTGTATTGTGAGGGTGTGGCTTCCAGTCACGTTGAGTACCATCGCGTTGCCCTCACTTGCGCGTGAAACCACTTAATTTCTGCGTCCTGTGCTCGACGCAGAAAAAATTAAACATGTTTAATTGTCGGCATCCGATTCGCTTCATCCTTTGTGTCTCTCGCACTGTTGTGACGTTGAGCTACATCGTCTCGGCACTGGGTTGCTTCCACATGGCGTCCTCATAACGCTGCATGACACAACTCGAAGCGGGCCCGGTGTGAACGGGGCTTTAGGCTTTTAAAACAACCTACTCGCACCAAAGGGACAAACCCAAAAGGCTAATGTGCCACATGTTGGGGGGATTCCTGCTGTGAAGAGACCACACAGAGGGTTGATGACCTACAATGATAGCATTTATGAAAGGACCTCCTGTTCTTTAGCTCCTTCATCTTTCCATTTGTTCTGCAGCAGCAGTTTCCACTCACTCTGCTTCACTTCCCTAACAGGGTGTCTATCAACATAACCCCCCCTCCCGCCCCATGTTCTCCTGACACCAGCTATGTTGTGTCATTCTCACCCTCCCTTCTCCCCCATGGAAACAACACAATCCATGGTGACCTCTCCCTTTGTCCCTCTATCTCCCTCCGTACCCTCGTCCCCACAATCATCCCAAAGCTGTTTTGCCAATAGAGGGTATGCAAGTGACGTCGTCAAACCTGGAAGCCAGCAGTATACCAGCATGTTGGACAGTAAATAAAGCAACAGCAGCTGTGTTCGCTCGTTCATAAGCTGCACTGTTACCTCTCACAAGGTGAGAGGTAAGCTTTCTACTATCTGTATGAATAGCTGCATACTAGGATAAGGTGTGGCTTGCTGAAATAATAAAACTGCAAACTACATGGGGATAGAAAGAGAATAATAAAGAAAATATGTGCATAAAACATGTCAAACTAAACATTCAGTATCATCCATGTTTCCATGATGAATCCTAAAGCCTACTCCTGTATGTATGAATGACACTGTCAAAATGTGCCAAAGTATGGCTACATGCAGACTCCTCTCATTCACCGTGAGTTAACCACTGGTGCTAATCAGCAACATTAACTATCCATGTTTCTCTTTTTTCTATGAACATACAATGATGTTGGTTTCATATGAATTTCACTTACTTGAAGAATCACAAATCATTGAATTAATTTCCAAATGTTTACAGCATTGTCCCTTTTGCTTGACACAACAGTGGTTGACAGAACTTTAAAAGAAATACAAGAGAGAAGAATGAAATGACCGACAGACAAGTACAGAGCAGAAATGGCTGGAAGACAGCAGCTACATCCGCAACGCTGTGTCTTCTCTCTCCTTCAGAAAAGATGGCAGCCCTGCAGTCACATCTCACGTGATGCTTTGTGTGTGTGTGTGTCTCTCTCTATAAAGAGTTTGTGTGCATGCATATGACGGTGTACGTGTATATGTATGTGTGTGAGTGAGGGACATAGTGAAATGAAAGAGATGGCTAGCAAGTTAAAGTATTCTCTCTGCTGGACTTTACCAGATGGCACTGGACAGAAAGAACCAGGGACACAGAAACACACAAACGGTATTTTCAATGCCTACTAAGGAAACAGGAACTGCAAATTGACAGAAATAACGAGTTGGAATGGTGTGCGAGTCCGAAATGTTTTTAGAACCTTAGACCTCAACTGTTTTTAGAAGAACTCAACCCCTTTGTTTCCTTTAATTACATAATTATTTTCTGTAAATTTACTGTCTTCATGTATTTATAAATTGTTTAGGTTCTTGTTATCATATACACACTATTATTATTATTATCATTATTAACAGTATTATTATTATTTTATTTTATTATTACTTTTATTTTGTCATTTGATTTTTAAATGGACCACAATGGAAATAAGTGTTTTCACTTTCTTGTGTCATCCATGTAGCATATTTACTATTATATTATGTACTTACATTGAACTTACTAAATAAAATCATGCATGCTTACATGCACGCTTTTAATATATAGAAGACTTACCGCCCCCTGATGGAATGGCGTGTGTGTCCAGGATGTAATTACCAATGTCCACTGTTCACTGTCATTACATAATTTGCGCAAAAATTTTAGTGCCATCAAAGTTCAGTTTTGGCAGCATTTATCCTTGACCCAAACTACATAAGCATACCAAAGGGCAAATGTCATCTCTCCCCAGTTTCTCCATGATCAAAGTGAGACACACACACACACACACACACCACTTCCTTTTTAATATATTGTGGCAAGCTGCGTGTAAGAACGAAAACCAAGCCAAGGCTTTTTGTCTTTTCTGCATTCTGCCTCAAGCAGGTGGTTTTATTTTTACACACTCACAAACAAAGACAGTGGTGGAACACATAAAACACACTAAACTTCTCACTCGTGGTAACGGCAACATGTCACTTAACTAAACTGACTAAAGCAATTGAACTACAAAAACACAATAAACCAATAACACTAACAACAATGTTAAACTAACATGAACCATAACACCTAAAAACCCCAAAACCCTGTACTTCCATGGTGCATTGCAACACAAGATCCATTGTTTACTGTTGTTAGCCAATATCACTGATTTCTCCAAAAATATTAATCCTATCAACTTTTCATTGTCGCAGCAGTCATCCTTGACCCAAAATACATAAGCATACCAAACATCAAATGTCAGCTCTCCCCAGTTTCTCCATGTTCAAAGCCACACCCACACAGGCACACATACACAGGCCAATTGGCTATTATAATATAGTTTACAACAACATAAACATTATCCGACATAGACATTCTACAATCCCAAAGCTACATAATCCTCCAGTTCTTTTTTTTTTTTTTTAGAAAAAGATGCAAATAATTACAGTCATTCATCTCCAGACACATTTAAACCAAAATAACAAAGGAGAATAAAATAACATACACAAAAGTGAAAAAGATGAAAAGCTGTGAGAATTTCTAATGTAAGCAGACAAATGGTTTGTGAATGTGTGTCTTCATTTACAAGATGTACATCTGTCAAGGGTTTTTTGTTTTTGTTGCCATCTAGTTAGAAGCACACGGTGATTCCTTTGTGTACAGCAGGAAAAAAAAAACATAACCTCAGAAGAGATACAGTGGAGGCAACTATACACAAACAACAACAGGAAGAAATACTGCAGTCACGGAGGTCTGAGTGAGGGTGGCTGCAGACCCAATCAAGACCTTTGGCAAACATGTTTTTATGCCAAAGCAGTTGGGGGGGGGAAAATCTAGATGAATGACAAGTGGGACAGGAAAACTACCATTTCAGGCATTCAGAGCACATGCTGTCATGCTACAAAAGTTAGGTAGCATGACGTTTAAAATATTTTGACAGTGTTGCACTTCCTGGATTCGCAGACATAACTGCAGTTATTCCATAGGGACTTTTAAATGAAACTTGAAACAAGATCGTATTCCATCTCTGAGCCTTAATGGTTCACGCAAGCCTTCCACACTATGCTGCTCTAAAGACCAGCTGACTGAGCTAGACTGGATAAATTTAGCTGAACAGTGCCAGTCTTATTCACCCACAAACATCCAGCACTATTAAAACCCACAAGCTCAGAATACCAACACCGTAGTAAACACTGCTGTACCCGAAAGTCGACGATGTACTTGAAGTTTAGCTAAACGATCTCTAACACAGTGAAGCCACTTCATAAAAATGTGCAATCAAAGTCATCCTGAGGCTGATATCTGCTGATGTTCTCTGCAAAAGGTAAAGCTTTGTTTTCCTGGATACAACCCATCCTGATGACTAGAAACTGGAAAATAAAAAATTGAAAGTTCTCAATCACTTGTGTCCAGTGCGTAAATGCTTCTTTACTGCTAGGCCATTCAGATATGCACCTGCACACACGCACACACACGCAATGCCTGCTTGCTGCAACAATTAAAGGTATTCATAGCCATAGTTCTCTGTAACATACAACAGAATGAATATTTGAACAGGCAAATACTACTGACTCGAGTCTTTTCTCTCTGTCATTCACACTCTTCCCTCTATGACCTCAAGGTCACAGAGGGAAGAAGGTCTCACTCGTGTGTTTTCACCCCAGTCTGTCACTCTTGTCATGTGTCTGTGTAAATAATAGAGCTGCATAATATGTTCTTTGATGATAGATATCACAACATGTCTACATGCAGTACTCATTATTAAAGAATCCCTAATACTGAATTAGACAAATTACATTCCGCCCACCGACAGCTGAAGTGTCACAGCTTCACTCTTCACTACTGTCCTCTGGTGCATAGTGAGGCACATTTCTACAGATACTGTTGTCTCTCTTTTCCTCGATCAGAGTCACATCAACATCATTTTAAGGACAGGATCAGTGCATACTGTCAATCGTTTAAAACACTGCTGAAAATTGCAACATGGAACATGGTGTTTTGATGTACTGAATGTTGCACCTGAGACAAATCAGGGTACATGACAACACTTTAGCTTAGCTTGTTGTATTTAACTTTTTATGAGCTTGCTGTTTCTGAGCATTTTCTGTCCAAATGACATACCTTAAACTAAAGTCAACCATAATGATTTATCTATTTTCTTCTTTCAGCTCCTTCCGTTCGGTCAGGGTTGCCACAATGGATAATTCATCGACATCTCACTCAATACATTATTTTATGATCCGCATACTGATCTGATGCATGTTTTACACCAGATGCCAATCCTGACACAACTCCGGGAGCCTTACTTACGAATCTGTAACGCTAAAAACTCCCACTGCTGTACACACTGAGCAGTCAGAGTTTTCAATAAAAGACGTCAGACTTTAAACTCAAACATCTACTCCACAGATTTTAACTCCTATAAACATAAAAACTGGACATTGCCCTCCACCTCTGAACATGTTTTTGTACTGAACATACTTTCTCTCACCACTCACATGATATGTTGGCAGTGTTTAAACTAGGGCTGGTTTAAATCATGACTGAAATCAGATGAATTAAATCGCTGTAAAGTCACCAAAAATTATTATTATTATTATTTATTTTTTTAGAAATCAGTATTTAAAACATCACCGAAATATGAAAATCAGTACCATTAATTAATGATACGTGGACATGTATGTGCACCTTTATGTTTTAACATGTCAATAATCAACTCAATCAATCAATCAACTTTTTTCTTATATAGCGCCAAATCACAACAAACAGTTGCCCCAAGGCGCTCCATATTGTAAGGCAAGGCCATACAATAATTATGAAAAACCCCAACGGTCAAAACGACCCCCTATGAGCAAGCACTTGGCAACAGTGGGAAGGAAAAACTCCCTTTTAACAGGAAGAAACCTCCAGCAGAACCAGGCTCAGGGAGGGGCAGTCTTCTGCTGAGACTGGTTGGGGCTGAGGGAAAAAAACAGGAAAAAGACATGCCGTGAAGGGGGGCAGAGATCGATCACTAATGATTAAATGCAGAGTGATGCATACGGAGCAAAAAGAGAAAGAAACAGTGCATCATGGGAACCCCCCCACAATCTACGTCTAAAGCAGCATAACCAAGGGATGGTCCAGGGTCACCCGATCCAGCCCTAACTATAAGCCTTAGCGAAAAGGAAAGTTTTAAGCCTAATCTTAAAAGTAGAGAGGGTATCTGTCTCCCTGATCTGAATTGGGAGCTGGTTCCACAGGAGAGGAGCCTGAAAGCTGAAGGCTCTGCCTCCCATTCTACTCTTACAAACCCTAGGAACTACAAGTAAACCCGCAGTCTGAGAGTGAAGCGCTCTAATGGGGTAATATGGTACTACGAGGTCCCTAAGATAAGATGGGACCTGATTATTCAAAATCTTATAAGTAAGAAGAAGAATTTTTAATTCTATTCTAGAATTAACAGGAAGCCAATGAAGAGAGGCCAACACGGGTGAGATATGCTCTCTCCTGCTAGTCCCCGTCAGTACTCTAGCTGCAGCATTCTGAACCAACTGAAGGCTTTTTAGGGAACTTTTAGGACAACCTGATAATAATGAATTACAATAGTCCAGCCTAGAGGAAATAAATGCATGAATTAGTTTTTCAGCATCACTCTGAGACAAGACCTTTCTGATTTTAGAGAAATTGCGTAAATGCAAAAAGGCAGTCCTACATATTTGTTTAATATGCGCTTTGACTAATGATATTATTTGTATAGTCTCATTTGGATGAGTGAAATAAATAAAAATGAAAAAAGCTGACTTAAATCAATAAAAGTTTATTTAAATCGAAACAATCATAAATAATAAGTTTTTAGAAAAAAGTCTGTTTTTCTTTTACCAGCCTTGGTTTAAACTCCTTTTCAATAACACCTGTTTCACTTCCGAAGTGTCATTCTAAAAAAGTATGAAAAAACTGTGATCCTTAATGTGATCTGCATGATGATATGATCTGTCAGACAAGTCCACAGACACCTGAAATGCCACTGAAGGTGGAAAAATAACATAGGGGATAAGCATGTGCACAGCATATGGCTGAGAGAGCAGTCACAGTCACCAAAACAAAGAGATCATTCAAAAATACTAATAATGAGCAGGCTGATAAAATTTAGTGCACAGTGTTATTATTTACATTATCATTTAAGCTAGTGGAGGTGAAGAAAGTGAACAAGCCTAACACCGTCAGCAGCATATTCGGGTGATACTGTAAGTTTGCGTGTTTATATATAATAGCCATATAATAAATTATTATGATAATCCTCATCATCTCATCTTCAACCGCTTTTCCGGATTCGGGTCACGGGGGCAACAGCTCCAGCAGGGGACCCAGACTTCCCTCTTCCGTGCCACATTGACCACCTCTGACTGGGGGATCCCGAGGCGTTCCCAGGCCAGTGTGGAGATATAATCTCTGCACCTTGTCCTGGGTCTTCAACGGGGTCTCTTCCCAGATGGATGTGCCTGGAATATCTCCCTAGGGAGGCACCCAGGAGGCATCCTTACCTTGCCCGAACCACCTCAGCTAGCTCCTTTCAATGCGAAGGAGCAGCGACTCTACTCCGAGTTCCCCACGGATGATGACCTTATAATATCTCTACGGGAGACACCAGCCATCCTCCTGAGGAAGCCCATTGCAGCAGCTTGTACCCGCGATCTAGTTCTTTCGGTCACGACCCAACACCATAACCATAGGTGAGAGTAGGACCGAAGATTGACCAGTAGATCGAGAGCTTCGCCTTTTGGCACAGCTCCCTTTTCGTCACAACAGTACGGTAGAGCAAATACAATACCGCCCCTGCTGCACCAATTCTCCAGCCAATCTCAGGCTCCATAATCCCCTCACCCAAGGTACCTGAACTCCTTCACTTGGGGCAAGGCCATATTCCCTACCCGGAGTCCTGCTGAGAACCATGGCCTCAGATTTAGAGGTACTGATCATCATCCCAGCCGCTTCACACTCAGCTGTGAACTGATCCAGTGAGTTTTGGAGGTCACCGACCGATGAAGCCAACAGAACCACATCATCTGCAAAAAGCAGTGATGAGACCCTGAGCCCACCAAATCGGAAACCCTCCTCCCCCCGACTATGCCTCGATATTGTCCATGAATATCACAAACAGAATTAGTGACAATGCACAGCCCTGGCGGAGGCTAACCTCCACCAGAAACGAGTCCAACTTACTGCCGAGCACCCGAACACAGCTCTCGCTTTGGAAGTACAGAGATTGGATGGCCCTGAGAAGAGACCGCCTAACTCCATACTCCCGCAGCACCTCCCACAGTATCTCCAGGGGTACCCGATCATACGCCTTCTCCAAGTCTACAAAACACATGTAGACTGGGTGGGCATACTCCCAGGCACCCTCCAGGATCCTTGTGAGAATAAAGAGCTGGTCGGTTGTTCCACGACCAGGACGGAACCCGCATTGTTCCTCTTCAATCAGAGGATTGAATATCGGCCGAACCCTCCTTTTCAGCACCCTGGAGTAGACTTTACCAGGGAGGCTGAGTAGTGTGATGCCCCTGTAGCTGGCACACACTCTCTGGTCCCCCTTTTTAAATATGGGGACCACCACCCCAGTTTGACAAAGTTTGACAAAGTTTTTTAATTCGGCACACAAAATATTCAAATAGAAAAAAATGAACAATTCCACAAACAAACACAGACAAAACTAGTGAGTCCGAAAGGGTGTGGGCTGAAGCAAAGCTTATTAGCGCCCACCCCTGCTAGTACAAGTCCAACAATTCTAATCAGTCATATTTACATAAATATAAATTCACTACTACATGTCGACACACAGACATACACATCAATATACTATTCACTTATAATTATATTTATATAGTACCAGATCATAAGAAAGTCGAATCAAGGCACTTTACGCCAGTAAGGACTAACCTTACCAACCCCCAGAGCAAGCACTAGGCAACTGTGGTGAGGAAAAACTCCCTATAAGGAAGAAACCTCAAGCAGACCAGGCTCTTGGGGGTGACCCTCTGCTTGGGCTGTGCCACATATACCTATATACATACGTATATACTTTACAAACATAAATATATACATACATATACACAGTCACTTATATACATATACACCTACCCATATCTATATATCTACATACGCATATACATACCCACACATTCAAATATACAATAAGTCCCACTTATAAATTGAACATTCCATATAAATCAAATTATATTTGCTTCTTTATGATACTTAGACATAATGTTCTTTTTGAGTAGTTTCTTAAATCTCACTAAGGTACTACTCATTCTAACCTCTGTTGAACATTTGTTCCATTTCCTCACCCCAACCACAGACACACAAAAACCCTTACATTTGTTCTTACTGGTGGTTTCATAAAAATTGCACAACCTCTTAAACTATATCTGGATTCCCTCAATCGGAACAGACTCTGGACATGTCTCGGTAAGGCTTGATTTTTCGCTCGAAATAAAGTTTGAATTGTAATGTAATCGACCAAATCAATTAATTTTAATAAATTTAGAGACACAAATAGAGAATGAGTTGGTTCACGATATTGTTTATTGCAGATGATTCGTATGGCTCGTTTTTGCAAAAGGAATATTGGATTGGTATTTGATTTGTAAGTGTTTCCCCATGACTCAACACAATATGTCATATATGGTACCATCAGAGAATGATATAAAGTAAGTAACCCTTCTTGCGGCAGTAGGTCTTTGGCTTTATACAAAATGGCTATAGTTTTTGACAATTTTGATTTCACATAATTTATATGTGGTTTCCAGCTAAGTTTATTATCAATTATAACACCTAAAAATTTATTCTCTGTTACTAACTCAATTTCCTTATTGTTTATAGTTAAATTTTTACATTTGGGTGCCTGTTTATTTCCAACTATAATACATTTAGTTTTCCCAAGGTTGAGTGACAACTTATTAGCGTCAAACCAAACCTTAAATTTTTCCAGTTCTTTCTCCACTATGTCCAGAAGCTGTTCATCCGCAAAAAGGACACATCTCAGTGAACTCGACACCCAACTTATATCATTTATATAGATTATAAACAACAAAGGACCCAGCACTGAGCCCTGCGGCACCCCACATGTGACATCCCTGAGTTCACAATTTGTATTATTGAATTGAACATACTGAAATCTGCCTTGTAAATAACTAGCTATCCATTCATATGCCAGACCTCTGATTCCATATTTCTGCAGTTTACTTAATAGTATTCCATGGTTAATTGTGTCAAACGCTTTCTGTAAATCAAAAAAAACACCTATTGTGTATTGTTTATTATCAATTGCAGTTGCTATACTTTCCACAAAGTCCATCAAAGCATGTGATGTAGTTCGAGACCTTCGGAATCCATATTGTTCTTCACAAATGATGTGGCAGGAGTGATATAGGTCTATAATTAGAAAATGTGTGTTTGTCACCAGTTTTAAACAGAGGAATTACTTTGGCTATTTTCATTTGAGAAGGAAATTTACCAGTACTTAGTGACATATTGCAAATATAATTGAACGGTTTTACTATACAATCAATAACTTTTTTTAATAAAGCCATATCCAAATTATTAAAATCAGTCGATTTCTTACTTTTTGAACCATGAACCAGATCAAGTATTTCCCTTTCATGAGTACCACCAATGAACATTGAAACAGATTTGTTAAACGTTGAATTATTTACCCAGAAGTTATTAGTTGATGAGTCAATCTAATCTCTAAAATATTGTCAATGAGAGTTGTTGAGTCCATAGTTATTCTGCTAGGATGAATGATGGTTGGAAACAGCCCTAAACAGTACAAGGTGTTTATAAATGAGGTAATTTGTGGATGATTGTGAGGGTTTAAAAAATCTATATTGAAATCTCCACAGACAAATAAATGCTTATTTCTGTTGATTTTGTTGTACATTCCTAAGATAATGTTTTCAAAGGTGTCAATATTTGTCCCAGGAGCTCTGTAAATGCAACTAACAACTATGTTTTTGGAGTTTATAGATGTCATTTCTATGGTAACACATTCCATGATGTTGTCCACTGTAAATGACATGTTGTTAATGAGTTTACAGTTATAATCTGACCTTACAAACAATGCAACGCCTCCGCCCCTTCTCGTCTGCCTATTAACCAGGAACAATTCATAACCATCAAGATATACCAGATCTTTATTATCCTCATTTAACCATGTTTCTGAAATTGCAATAACTGAAAAACGTTTTTTGGATGTTTTCAAACAATCATTAATAGTGGACAGATTACGAGAAAGACTTCTGCTGTTGAAATGTATAATTGAAAAATTTTCATCATTGATTTTATAATTTTTGAATTGTTCTTCTGTAAAATATTTGCACTGTCTCACAATATTCTCACTGAAAAAGGTATCAGGATCATTTTCAGATTTGAAGGGGTGGTTAGCAGAGTTATTATAATTAAATGTATCTAGACAGAGCTCCTGGGCAGAAATAAACGGATCATTATCCTTAATCATTATGTCTCTCTTGTCTCCGGGTGTAGATGATGTGGATGAGTGGGTTGCTCCAGTCTGCATCATGGTGCTGTGATGTGTTTGAGTCCTCATACCTATTGTTCATATTTGTCCAGCTCCTCGATGTTCCTTATTGCCGTGACTTTTGCTTGTTCTGGTGATCCGTTCAGTTTGATGAATATTTTACAGTTTGAAGTCCATGTGTGCTGGATTTTCCCCTGTTTCTTTAAGAAGCGTGCTTTCCTGGCGATGTCGGCATTCCGTTTGGTGAGATGTTCATTGATGAATACGTTTGTCCCTTTCAGTTTTCTTCCTTGTTTTAACAGTGCTGTTTTGTGTTTTCTGTTGATGAATCTCATGATGACGGTTCGTTTATCACCGTCATTTCTCCGGGGCAGAGGGTGGCACGCTTCAATGTTATTTAAATCCATTTCTATACCTTTAGATAGGAGGAAATCAGCAACCTGTTTTTCCACAGAGCTGACCTCCTGTTCACTGGGATCCCCTCCGCTCTCATCTGTTACCGCCCGTGCGTAGGACCGTGGTTTGATGTGAAGACCTGTGATGATGACGTCGTTAATTCTGGTGTACTGCTCCAATTCAGCCACTCTATTTTCCAGCTGCACCAGATGCCGGTCTTTCTCGGCGTTCTGGAGCCGTAATGCCTTCACCTCCTCCACCAGATCCATGATTGATTTCTGTTGCTGCTTCACAACAGAAATCTCCTCTGATAGAAAGTCCAGAGATTTTTTAATATCGTCACCTTCCTCCGCTGTCAGAACCTTCTTAGGCCCCATGGTCGGCTTATGAGCAGCTTGTCGATCGCCGATGTTAACAGCCTGCGTTGTTTGTCACCGGGATGGATCTGCACTGCGCTGGTGCCGCGCGGCCTCGGTGTTTCCGCGCTGATGGATCCGCGGTGGCTGCACGAGGCCTCGGGGAAGCAGCACTCGTGACTCGCGGCTTTAATGACGCAGCGCGCAGCCTCAGTGAATTCACCACGTTGGGCGGGCCTCGGACGTTGTTGCTGTCCAGTCGCGGGGCTAAGTTGCCGGTTGAGGTGGTATTCCCACTGTCCGGGTTGGCAAACATCGGCGTGGCAGATGGCAACTACAAACACCACCTCTGAAAACTCAGGTACAAACTTTTTGCAGCTCGCTCTGACGACACGCAGCTCTGACTCAGTTTGCTACTCCTTAAGCACTGACTGTTCACACTGACTGAACAGGTGTCTTTTATACAGGTAACAAGTTCAAACAGGTGCAATTAATACAGGTAAAGAGTGCAGAATAAGAGGGCTTCTTAAAGAAAAATTAATAGGTCTGTGTGAGCCAGAATTCTTGCTGGTTGGTAGGTGTTCAAATACTTATTTGCAGCAGTAACATACAAATAAATTATTTAAAAAAATCATACATTGTGATTTCCGGATTTTTTTTTTTTTTTAATATTATGTCTCTCACAGTGAACATGCACCTAAGATGAAAATTTCAGAACCTTCAATGATTTCTAAGTGGGAGAACTTGCAAAATCACAGGATGTTCAAATACTTATTTTTCTCACTGTATGAGCAGAATTCTAAATCTCTACCAATACTGTTCACATTAGAGCTGCAAATAATTACTATTTTCATCCTTGATGTCATCTGTAAAAACTGTTTTAAAAACAAGCCCGCTAAACAGAAAAAAATATACTGCTTTTTCTGGAGCTATGTCAATGCCTCAGAAGATATCATGTTTGGTCTAATCAACAGTTTTAAATCAAAGATGTTCAATTACAAAGATGTAAATGAGGCAAATGTGATGGTAGAGCCAGAAAATGTTCATCATTTATAGCAGATAAATTAATTTAACAATTAACTGAATGACTATCTAAACAGTTACTTTTCATTCAATTAACTAATTGTTTCTGCTCTAGTTCACGTCGCAGCCATGTAGCTGTCTCAAGTTACCAGCTCTGCATTAAGGCTCTGGATAAGTGGGGGTTTCTTCTGTGTTTACTCCAAGACAAACACTGATGACTACAAGTAACAGTCACTGTTCCTTCATTCTATGAGGTTAGTCACAGCATGTTCCTGGTGTACATCAAGGTGGGTTTGTGTTCAATAATTCTCGGAACATTTAGAATTTGGAAGAATAAAAGTAAGTACACAACTGTGATAGAGTAAAAGTGAGGGTTAAATGTGTGCCTTTGAGGTCTGGAGGCCAGCTGATGCTACTGGAACATCCAGTTACTGAAGGTTGACCTTTGAATGACTGCTCTGTGGCTAATGCAGACCCTGTTTGGGACCTGAGGAAACCATTTCCAAGTGAATGGTTCCAATTATTGAGCAAGGTCAATAGGGCACCGCAGTCTCCTTTGAACCCTGCGTGATATCATGGTATTTGACCACTTATGGGGACAGTCGGTCCTGTTGTGTAATATATACACTGCATAACTTCACATGGAAAAATGGTGTACTGTTTTGTTTTTGTCTGCAATCACGGAAGCAGTCACGAAACATGTTTTTTTTGGTTCCCAGTGGAGAAGAGAAGACGAGGCAAATGGGAGACATCGAGTAGGTAAGTGGTAGCTTTCACAGGTAACCAGAGTAGCTGCATTCTCTCGCCTGCAAAACCGCCTGGACACATTTGAGCTCTGGGTCATAAACAAACCGCAACACATTCACTTTCCCACAGCATCGTCACTTTTTCCTTGCATTTTCACTTTGTTTGCGTGTAATTTGCCCAAAAATTCAATGAAAATGCTGTGTTTTTTTCCACGGAAGGAGAGAAATTATGTCATAGGTATCATATTTTACCCCTTTAGCGCACGCCCTCAAGTGAGACCCCTATACCCTATTAAGTCCCTTTGGCTGCTCCCTTCTCCATCCCCCCACCAACTCTGGGATGTCCGAGTGGTGGGAGGGAGGAACCACCACCCCTGCAGATCCGAGGTGGATCTGCAGGGGTGGTGGCCAAGTGGTTAGTGCACTTGGTTTCAGTGCAGAAGGTTCCTGGTTCAAACTCCACCCCTGCCATACTTCTCCATATAATGTGGAGTTGCCTCAGGAAGGGCATCCAGCATAAAACTTGTGCCAATTCAATATGCAGATGAAGCTCAACACTCTCCTATCATCTCCACAGCCTGTCTAGTGTTGGATTCCCTGTTTGGGAATCCGCCAGCTTAGCGTAGCTACTAGCTCTTAGCCGTTTTAGCATGGCGGCTTCTCCTGTCTCTCCCGTATTTTTCTGCTCTGGGTGTGAAATGTTTAGTTATTCCTCGGCCTCTTTTAGCAGTAACGGTACATGTAATAGTGCAGCTTATTCGTAGCTTTGGAGGCCAGGCTGGGCGAATTGGAGGCTCGGCTCCGCACCGTGGAAAATTCTACAGCTAGCCAGGCCCCTGTAGTCGGTGCGGACCAAGGTAGCTTAGCCGCCGTTAGTTCCCCCCTGGCAGACCCCGTGCAGTCGGGAAGGCAGGCTGACTGGGTGACTGTGAGGAGGAAGCGTAGCCCTAAACAGAAGCCCCGTGTACACCGTCAACCCGTTCACATCTCTAACCGTTTTTCCCCACTCGACGATACACTCGCCGAGGATCAAACTCTGGTTATTGGCGACTCTGTTTTGAGAAATGTGAAGTTAGCGACACCAGCAACCATTGTCAATTGTCTTCCGGGGGCCAGAGCAGGCGACATCGAAGGACATTTGAAATTGCTGGCTAAGGCTAAGCGTAAATTTGGTAAGATTGTAATTCACGTCGGCAGTAATGACACTCGGTTACGCCAATCGGAGGTCACTAAAATTAACATTGAATCGGTGTGTAACTTTGCAAAAACAATGTCGGACTCTGTTGTTTTCTCTGGGCCCCTCCCCAATCAGACCGGGAGTGACATGTTTAGCCGCATGTTCTCCTTGAATTGCTGGCTGTCTGAGTGGTGTCCAAAAAATGAGGTGGGCTTCATTGATAATTGGCAAAGCTTCTGGGGGAAACCTGGTCTTGTTAGGAGAGACGGCATCCATCCCACTTTAGAGGGAGCAGCTCTCATTTCTAGAAATCTGGCCAATTTTTTGGGATCCTCCAAACTGTGACTGTCTAGCGTTGGGACCAGGAGGCAGAGCTGTGGTCTTATACACCTCTCTGCAGCTTCTCTCCCCCTGCCATCCCCCTATTACCCCATCCCCGTAGAGACGGTGCCTGCTCCCAGACCACCAATAACTAGCAAAAATCTATTTAAGCATAAAAATTCAAAAGAAAAATAATATAGCACCTTCAATTGCACCACAGACTAAAACAGTTAAATGTGGTCTATTAAACATTAGGTCTCTTTCTTCTAAGTCCCTGTTGGTAAATGATATAATAATTGATCAACGTATTGATTTATTCTGCCTAACAGAAACTTGGTTACAGCAGGATGAATATGTTAGTTTAATGAGTCAACACCCCCGAGTCACACTAACTGTCAGAATGCTCGTAGCACGGGCCGGGCGGAGGATTAGCAGCAATCTTCCATTCCAGCTTATTAATTAATCAAAAACCTAGACAGAGCTTTAATTCATTTGAAAGCTTGTCTCTTAGTCTTGTCCATCCAAATTGGAAGTCCCAAAAACCAGTTTTATTTGTTATTATCTATCGTCCACCTGGTCGTTACTGTGAGTTTCTCTGTGAATTTTCAGACCTTTTGTCTGACTTAGTGCTTAGCTCAGATAAGATAATTATAGTGGGCGATTTTAACATCCACACAGATGCTGAGAATGACAGCCTCAACACTGCATTTAATCTATTATTAGACTCTATCGGCTTTGCTCAAAAAGTAAATGAGTCCACCCACCACTTTAATCATATTTTAGATCTTGTTCTGACTTATGGTATGGAAATAGAAGACTTAACAGTATTCCCTGAAAAACTCCCTTTTGTCTGATCATTTTTTAATAACATTTACATTTACCCTGATGGACTACCCTGCAGTGGGGAATAAGTTTCATTACACTAGAAGTCTTTCAGAAAGCGCTGTAACTAGGTTTAAGGATATGATTCCTTCTTTATGTTCTCTAATGTCATATACCAACACAGAGCAGAGTAGCTACCTAAACTCTGTAAGGGAGTTAGAGTATCTTGTCAATAGTTTTACATCCTCATTGAAGACAACTTTGGATGCTGTAGCTCCTCTGAAAAAGAGAGCTTTAAATCAGAAGTGTCTGACTCCGTGGTATAACTCACAAACTCGTAGCTTAAAGCAGATAACCCGTAAGTTGGAGAGGAAATGGCGTCTCACTAATTTAGAAGATCTTCACTTAGCCTGGAAAAAGAGTTTGTTGCTCTATAAGAAAGCCCTTCGTGAAGCTAGGACATCTTTCTACTCATCACTAATTGAAGAAAATAAGAACAACCCCAGGTTTCTTTTCAGCACTGTAGCCAGGCTGACAAAGAGTCAGAGCTCTATTGAGCTGAGTATTCCATTAACTTTAACTAGTAATGACTTCATGACTTTCTTTGCTAACAAAATTTTGACTATTAGAGAAAAAATTACTCATAACCATCCCAAAGATGTATCGTTATCTTTGGCTGCTTTCAGTGATGCCGGTATTTGGTTAGACTCTTTCTCTCCGATTGTTCTGTCTGAGTTATTTTCATTAGTTACTTCATCCAAACCATCAACATGCTTATTAGACCCCATTCCTGCCAGGCTGCTCAAGGAAGTCCTACCATTATTTAATGCTTCAATCTTAAATATGATCAATCTATCTTTGTTAGTTGGTTATGTACCACAGGCCTTTAAGGTGGCAGTAATTAAACCATTACTTAAAAAGCCATCACTTGACCCAGCTATCTTAGCTAATTATAGGCCAATCTCCAACCTTCCTTTTCTCTCAAAGATTCTTGAGAGGGTAGTTGTAAAACAGCTAACTGATCACCTGCAGAGGAATGGTCTATTTGAAGAGTTTCAGTCAGGTTTTAGAATTCATCATAGTACAGAAACAGCATTAGTGAAGGTTACAAATGATCTTCTTATGGCTTCGGACAGTGGACTTATCTCTGTGCTTGTTCTGTTGGACCTCAGTGCTGCTTTTGATACTGTTGACCATAAAATTTTATTACAGAGATTAGAGCATGTCATAGGTATTAAAGGCATTGCGCTGCGGTGGTTTGAATCATATTTGTCTAATAGATTACAGTTTGTTCATGTAAATGGGGAATCTTCTTCACAGACTAAAGTTAATTATGGAGTTCCACAAGGTTCTGTGCTAGGACCAATTTTATTCACTTTATACATGCTTCCCTTGGGCAGTATTATTAGACAGTATTGCTTAAATTTTCATTGTTACGCAGATGATACCCAGCTTTATCTATCCATGAAGCCAGAGGATACGCACCAATTAGCTAAACTGCAGGATTGTCTTACAGACATAAAGACATGGATGACCTCTAATTTCCTGCTTTTAAACTCAGATAAAACTGAAGTTATTGTACTTGGCCCCACAAATCTTAGAAGCATGGTGTCTAACCAGATCGTTACTCTGGATGGCATTTCCCTGATCTCTAGTAATACTGTGAGAAATCTTGGAGTTATTTTTGATCAGGATATGTCATTCAAAGCACATATTAAACAAATATGTAGGACTGCCTTTTTGCATTTATGCAATATCTCTAAAATCAGAAAGGTCTTGTCTCAGAGTGATGCTGAAAAACTAATTCATGCATTTGTTTCCTCTAGGCTGGACTATTGTAATTCATTATTATCAGGTTGTCCTAAAAGTTCCCTAAAAAGCCTTCAGTTGGTTCAGAATGCTGCAGCTAGAGTACTGACGGGGACTAGCAGGAGAGAGCATATCTCACCCGTGTTGGCCTCCCTTCATTGGCTTCCTGTTAATGCTAGAATAGAATTTAAAATTCTTCTTCTTACTTATAAGGTTTTGAATAATCAGGTCCCATCTTATCTTAGGGACCTCATAGTACCATATTACCCCATTAGAGCGCTTCGCTCTCAGACTGCGGGCTTACTTGTAGTTCCTAGGGTTTGTAAGAGTAGAATGGGAGGCAGAGCCTTCAGCTTTCAGGGTCCTCTCCTGTGGAACCAGCTCCCAATTCAGATCAGGGAGACAGATACCCTCTCTACTTTTAAGATTAGGCTTAAAACTTTCCTTTTCGCTAAGGCTTATAGTTAGGGCTGGATCGGGTGACCCTGGACCATCCCTTGGTTATGTTGCTTTAGACGTAGACTGTGTTTCATAATTATTGTATGGCCTTGCCTTGCAATGTGGAGCGCCTTGGGGCAACTGTTTGTTGTGATTTGGCGCTATACAAGAAAAAAGTTGATTGAGTTGATTGATTTTAACCTGACGCACATTTACTATCTTCAGCCTCTCATTAATGTTTTTAGTCTTGAAGCAAAACACTTTTAATCGTACAACCCCAATTCCAATGAAGTTGGGACGTTTTGTGAAATGTAAATAAAAACAGAACACAATGATTTGCAAATCCTCTTCAACCTATATTCAACTGACTACACCACAAAGACAAGATATTTAATGTTCAAACTGATAGACTTTATTGTTTTTGTGCAAATATTTGCTCATTTTGAAATGGATGCCTGCAACACATTTCAAAAAAGCTGGGACGGGGCAACCAAAGACTGGGAAAGTTGATAAATGCTCAAAGAACACCAGTTTGGAACATTCCACAGGTGAACAGGTTAATTGGAAACAGGTGAGTATCATGATTGGGTACAAAAGGAGCATTCCCAAAAGGCTCAGCCATTCACAAGCAAAGATGGGGTGAGGATCACCACTTTGTGAACAACTGCATGAAAAAATAGTCCAACAGTTTAAGAACGTTTCTCAACGTTCATTTGCAAGGAATTTAGGTATTCCATCATCTACAGTCCATAATATAATCAGAAGATTCAGAGAATCTGGAGAACTTTGTACACGTAAGCGGCAAGGCCGAAAACCAACACTGAATGCTTGTGATCTTCAATCCCTCAGGTGGCACTGTATTAAAAACCGACATCATTGTGTAAAGGATCTTACCGCGTGGGCTCAGGAGCACTTCAGAAAACAGTAGTCAGTTAACATAGTTCATCACTACATCTACAAGTGCAAGTTAAAACTCTACCATGCAAAGCAAAAGCCATACATCAACAACATCCAGAAACGCTGCTGCCTTCTCTGGGCCAAGATCATTTGAAATGGACAGACACAAAGTGGAAAAGTGTGCTGTGGTCTGATGAGTCCACATTTCAAATTCTTTTTGGAAATAATTCTGCATGTATTACAACAGCATGGCTTCGTAGTAAAAGAGTGCAGGTACTAGACTGGCCTACCTGCAGTCCAGACCTGTCACCCATTGAAAATGTGTGGCGCATTATGAAGCGCAAAATATAACAACGGAGACCCCGGACTGTTGAACAACTTAAGTCATGCATCAAACAAGAATGGGAAAAAATTCCACCTACAAAGCTTCAACAATTAGTGTCCTCAGTTCCAAAATGTTTATTGAGTGTTGTTAGAAGGAAAGGTGATGTAACACAGTGGTAAACATACCACTGTCCCAGCTTTTTGGAAATGTGTTGCAAGCATCCATTTCAAAATGAGGTAATATTTGCACAAAAAACAAAAAAGTTTATCAGTCTGAACATTAAATATCTTGTTTTTGTGATGTATTTGATTGAATATAGGTTTAACAGGATTTGAAAATCATTGTATTCTGTTTTTATTTACATTTTACACAACGTCCCAACTTCAGTGGAATTGGGGTTGTATGTTTTAGTATACCTGCTAACATTTCTTGTGACATGGGGCAACGAGTCCTTGCAGCCCTATCTATCTATTCAGCCTGGTTGGCAATAATTAATCCATAAAACCAGCTATACTGGTTGATATCAGAGAATATTATTTTAGCATATCACATGTCAGCAGATAAGATCTGATCTAAATCAGCCTTTGTTACATTTCAATCAAATATATTTATCAGGTTAGTCTGCAACTGATGTCAATTAAATGTATGAGGAGGTAGCCTAGCTAATTACTAGAAAATAAAGGCTAAATATATATATATAAACTGGTGGATCCCGAGGCGTTCCCAGGCCAGTGTGGAGATATGATCTCTGCACCTGGTCCTGGGTCTTCCCCGGGGTCTCCTCCCAGATGGACGTGCCTGGAACACCTCCCTTGGGAGGCGCCCAGGGAGCATCCTTACCAGATGCCCAAACCACCTCAGCTGGCTCCTTTCAATGTGAAGGAGCAGCGGCTCTATGCCGAGCTCCCCACGGATGACCAAACTTCTCACACCATCTCTAAGGGAGACACCAGCCACCCTCATAAGGAAGCCCATTTCGGCCGCTTGTACCCACAATCTAGTTCTTTTGGTCATGACCCAACCCTCGTGACCATAGGTGAGAGTCGGAACAAAGATTGACCAGTAGACGTGCATACTACTTTGTGCAAAAACCTTAATGCAGATTGCTCAATGTGCTATGCATCCCTTGGGCCATTTCAAAATACAACAACAAGGGAAAAATCATAGAATGGTGCCTATACTGAACAAAGCCTACATGATGTCACCAGTAAGGTTTTCTGAAAAGTGGGTTCCCAAAAAGCTTGTGCTAACAGGACAACTGTGGTTTGAGAGTTTGATGAACACAGTTGAGTCCACAATGACTAGCAGTCACTTCTAGTATCACCTTAGAGAGTGGACTCCTCTTGCCAGTTCACAGCTGTCATTCAAAGTGACCATGCCCATAAATATTCATAAATGTATGGTTTCAAATATCTTAAAGTGATGAGTTATTTAAAAAAAAAAAATCACCCCCTTACAGTTGTCATGTATGGGTAAATGATAGACACCACCAACGTTTTATGTAACAGGCTGCAAAGATTTTTTTTATTTCTGCTGTTAATTTGAGCTTCTATGAGGAGTGATTCAGTTTTGTGGGCAACCTCAAGCAGCCATTCAAAGAACTGTAGGTGTTGGCACTTCCACTTTGTCTTCATTTTCTAAGACCAGATGTTGGGGTTTGGGAAAATGTGAAATTGAACAATATTGCTCCTATAAACAGGGCTGTGAAATGAAAATTGTGAAATCCGAGGAAAATTTGCAGGGCGTCTGGGGGGGGGCAGTGTCCAGGAGCTGGGGTCTAAGGCCCTGTGGGGCCCCAGAATTAAATTTTATCTAATGATACTCAACATATCTCAAAATTAGTGCATATTTAAGTGATCCTACATTCAACCTTTTATTTGACCTGTCAACGATGATGATGAAATAACAGAATATGACATGGAAGTAGGACCTGGAATGATTTTCCTTTTAATTGTAAACCAAACTATGCATTAACTCAGAACAATTAAACTACATGAAATTTATGAAGACTAAAAAGACTGTTACAGCATTTCAAAAACCACAGCTAAAGCTTGTAGAATATTTGGAAAATCATGGTAAAATATTAATAACATACCTTATAGTAAAAAGTCACTTATATTCTTGTGTAAATTCATGCAGCCTAAATCCATTCAAAGCCACAATGTCTTTTTTACAATGAAATAAAGTCTAGATTAGTGAAAAAAGTCACATAATCTTGTCTAAAATCCAGTTTGAACAGCAGAATGTTTATTTTCCAGGGAAAGAAAAATTCTTACCATGAGAGCACACTTCACTTTTCCCGTTTCTTTTATCTTTCAGGTATGTTGATGAAGCCAGCGACGATTCCACGGATTTTTGTCCTTATAAGACTTGTTCAAACAGTCTTTCTTGCCATCTTCTCTCTATGCGACGTCGCTCCGTGACACAGACATGCTGCACAAATTTTCTTTTAAAATCTTGAAAGCTCTAAATGTTTGGGATGTCCACATGCTACATTTAGCTTAAGCGCCGCACAGGAGCCAAATAGTGTCGCCGCAGCAACCAACCAGTCCTGCTTTACGACCACTGTCGTAACAGCCACACTTTGAGTGGCATTTTTCCTCCGCGAAACTCCGTGGATCAGAGGAAACTGATTTGTATCTGTAACACACAGATCAGTGTTCACGGACTTATAAAACTTACACGATGTCGTAAAAAAAGAGAACGCTTTGCGATAAGCATTTTAAAAACTCAGTGATGTTCACGATTAAAGAGTACATCACTAACACCCCACCCCCCCATGACGAAATCCACGGAATCCCGTAGATCCGCGGAGTTTTCACAACCCTGTATAAAGGTTAAAAACTTACATTAAGCACGCCTACTCTTTAGTGGATAAGGAGCTGGCCTGCCAATGTGTTGACCTGGGAATGAATCTTGCTCATGTTACCTGTCTGTCTTCCTTGGACAAGACGTGATCTGCATTGTCTCAGTCCACCCAGTCACTACCAGCCTTGGCTGGGGAATTAGCCTGCAGTGGGGAGTCATAAGCTCTTATCTGTTTCACGCTACAGAATCCAAAGATAAGAACAGGCACCAAATACAACTTACGGTATTTCTTACTGTCTCACGTTAGAAATTGTTTGTAGTAGTGTAAGGTTACCTCAACCTACACTACACTTGATTACGTCATATACAAATTGCACAACTTCTTTTACAAAAACAAATCTGTTAATGAAATACACTAGAACAGTGTTTTTCAACCTTTTTTGAGTCGCGGCACCCTTTTTATATTTACAAAATCCTGCGGCACACCACCAACTAAAATAATATTATAATGCTATTACCTCTGGTTTTGCGCAAAACCCAATTATCGCAATAGAAAATCGATACAGAAAACATTGCATTTCGAAAATCCTCAAGCATTTGCGCTCTGATCTCAAGTAGGGCTGTCACGATTAGAAATTTCTGGAGACGATTAATTGTCAGACAAATAATTGCGATTGACGAATATATTGTCTATTTTTTTTTCTTTTTTTCCCCTTCTTTATATTCTACTATTGTAGTATAATTACACAACTCTGGAAGAACGTTTGGCTTCTGTGAGTGGAGAAACTGGGAATGGTGCAACATTTTTATTTTTATCTTCATTTTACATACAGTCCCAACTTTTTCTGATTTGTGGTTGTTTCTGTTGCATTTCTGAAATTGTTTCTCCTCATCAGTCACGTTTTGTGCTTAAACACTACATTAAGCTCAAGACTGAACAAATAAATACCTTTGGAAAATAACAGCTGTTAAAGTTCAGAGTTCTCACCTGCTTTTTGTGATCTGTGCGTCTGAACATTTTTTTTGTGTGTGTGTGTATCTCAGTTCATTCATATATTCTCATTTTTTAAATATGTTTTTAAAGATATTTGACCGTTTATTTCATCTCATGATCTCATAAATTCAGCATACGACGCGCACATGGTGTGAACAGGACGGTAACGGCAGAATCACACCTTTAGAGAAAGTTCAGAGAGAAGTAAAAGCTTCACGTTTTCGTTTTGTTAACATGTTCACTCCATTTAAAATCCTCTCTCTGCTCCGCGCTCGCTGCGCACTGAACGTGTCGCGCCTGCATTCAGGAATCTCCCTCACCCACCCCCTCCCTCCCCTCCCTCACCCACCCCCCACCCTGACCCACCCCCTCCCTCGCAGTCTGCAGCCTGTTAACTCCGCGCACGTGCACACACAGGCACAGACACACACACCGACAGCTCCGCATTTTAGACGGCTTTTGAAGGAGACGGCACTGTTTTAATCGGCTGTCAGCCTCCTTGTTATTGTCCCGCCTTAAGACGAGAGTGAGGCTGCAGCACAATGACGTCAGATTCTGAGTCGTTTTATGCTTTGTGGATAAAATAAATAATTCACGGTAATCGCGAATATGAAAAATACCCATGGCACCCCTGACGATCGATCACGGCACCCTAGGGTGTCGCGGCACCCCGGTTGAGAATCACTGCACTAGAACACCTGCTGTGATATTTACAGCCTAAAATAAAAAAAAAGAACAAAAGAGTTGTGGCACAACACCATGTAAAGGAAACACAATCCTTTGAGCATAGTTATAGCTTGTGATCTTTTCCAGATTTAGTATGAAATAGACTGGGTGTTACCCCCTTTGGCAAGCAATCTGCAAATATGACACTGTGAACAAGAAAAACAAGTTGTGCTTTTTGTGGTATCTTCATGCAAATGTACACAGAAATACAAAGGGAAAATGCGGAAACATGCTTTGAAATTGTTTACAGGAATCCAGAGTCCTAGAGTGCAGTATCAGCACCACCTGACTTGCTTTTGCTCTCATAATTTTCATACTCACACCCACTCATTTACGTCAAAGGCTGACTCTCTTTGTAATGTTCACACTCAGCATACTCATTGAACATCACTGTTCTTCTGTCCCGGGGTTTTTCGGGACGTAGGTTAAAATAACTGCTCAGGGTGTTCAAAGTTCAAAGCCAAAGATAACCCTTTAGCAGCAGTGTTGTGAGAAAAGCATTTGTTTACGTCACCACTGTATCACCAGCATGACTTCTGGAATGTACCTGTTCAAGGACAAGAAGACTAACAGCATAGTGCATGTGCCTTTTTATTGTCAAAAGACATTAGCGGCAGAACCAACAATATAGACGAAACAGATCGGACGATATAGTAGCCTTTATCCTGTGAGGCAGAGAGCTTCATCACACAATTTACCACTGTGAGACTGGTAAATTGGTAAATTTTTGAATAAGTGAGCAAATGCTATTTTCATCAAATATTAACGTATTTTTCAATCAATCAACTTTTTTCTTATATAGCGCCAAATCACAAAAAACAGTTGCCCCAAGGCGCTCCATATTGCAAGGCAAGGCCATACAATAACCATGAAAAACCCCAACGGTCAAAACGACCCCCTATGAGCAAGCACTTGGCCACAGTGGGAAGGAAAAACTCCCTTTTAACAGGAAGAAACCTCCAGCAGAACCAGGCTCAGGGAGGGGCAGTCTTCTGCTGAGACTGGTTGGGGCTGAGGGAAAGAACCAGGAAAAAGACATGCCGAGAAGGGGGGCAGAGATCGATCACTAATGATTAAATGCAGAGTGATGCATACGGAGCAAAAAAAGAAAGAAACAGTGCATCATGGGAACCCCCCACAGTCTACGTCTAAAGCAACATAACCAAGGGATGGTCCAGGGTCACCCGATCCAGCCCTAACTATAAGCCTTAGCGAAAAGGAAAGTTTTAAGCCTAATCTTAAAAGTAGAGAGGGTATCTGTCTCCCTGATCTGAATTGGGAGCTGGTTCCACAGGAGAGGAGCCTGAAAGCTGAAGGCTCTGCCTCCCATTCTACTCTTACAAACCCTAGGAACCACAAGTAAGCCCGCAGTCTGAGAGCGAAGCGCTCTAATGGGGTAATATGGTACTACGAGGTCCCTAAGATAAGATGGGACCTGATTATTCAAAACCTTATAAGTAAGAAGAAGAATTTTAAATTCTATTCTAGAATTAACAGGAAGCCAATGAAGAGAGGCCAACACGGGTGAGATATGCTCTCTCCTGCTAGTCCCCGTCAGTACTCTAGCTGCAGCATTCTGAACCAACTGAAGGCTTTTTAGGGAACTTTTAGGACAACCTGATAATAATGAATTACAATAGTCCAGCCTAGAGGAAATAAATGCATGAATTAGTTTTTCAGCATCACTCTGAGACAAGACCTTTCTGATTTTAGAAATATTGCGTAAATGCAAAAAGGCAGTCCTACATATTTGTTTAATATGCGCTTTGAATGACATATCCTGATCAAAAATAACTCCAAGATTTCTCACAGTATTACTAGAGATCAGGGAAATGCCATCCAGAGTAACGATCTGGTTAGACACCATGCTTCTAAGATTTGTGGGGCCAAGTACAATAACTTCAGTTTTATCTGAGTTTAAAAGCAGGAAATTAGAGGTCATCCATGTCTTTATGTCTGTAAGACAATCCTGCAGTTTAGCTAATTGGTGTGTATCCTCTGGCTTCATGGATAGATAAAGCTGGGTATCATCTGCGTAACAATGAAAATTTAAGCAATACCGTCTAATAATACTGCCCAAGGGAAGCATATATAAAGTGAATAAAATTGGTCCTAGCACAGAACCTTGTGGAACTCCATAATTAACTTTAGTCTGTGAAGAAGATTCCCCATTTACATGAACAAACTGTAATCTATTAGACAAATATGATTCAAACCACCGCAGCGCAATGCCTTTAATAACTATAACATGCTCTAATCTCTGTAATAAAATTTTATGGTCAACAGTATCAAAAGCAGCACTGAGGTCCAACAGAACAAGCACAGAGATAAGTCCACTGTCCGAAGCCATAAGAAGATCATTTGTAACCTTCACTAATGCTGTTTCTGTACTATGATGAATTCTAAAACCTGACTGAAACTCTTCAAATAGACCATTCCTCTGCAGGTGATCAGTTAGCTGTTTTACAACTACCCTCTCAAGAATCTTGAGAGAAAAGGAAGGTTGGAGATTGGCCTATAATTAGCTAAGATAGCTGGGTCAAGTGATGGCTTTTTAAGTAATGGTTTAATTACTGCCACCTTAAAGGCCTGTGGTACATAACCAACTAACAAAGATAGATTGATCATATTTAAGATTGAAGCATTAAATAATGGTAGGACTTCCTTGAGCAGCCTGGCAGGAATGGGGTCTAATAAGCATGTTGATGGTTTGGATGAAGTAACTAATGAAAATAACTCAGGCAGAACAATCGGAGAGAAAGAGTCTAACCAAATACCGGCATCACTGAAAGCAGCCAAAGATAACGATACATCTTTGGGATGGTTATGAGTAATTTTTTCTCTAATAGTCAAAATTTTGTTAGCAAAGAAAGTCATGAAGTCATCACTAGTTAAAGTTAATGGAATACTCAGCTCAATAGAGCTCTGACTCTTTGTCAGCCTGGCTACAGTGCTGAAAAGAAACCTGGGGTTGTTCTTATTTTCTTCAATTAGTGATGAGTAGAAAGATGTCCTAGCTTCACGGAGGGCTTTCTTATAGAGCAACAAACTCTTTTTCCAGGCTAAGTGAAGATCTTCTAAATTAGTGAGACGCCATTTCCTCTCCAACTTACGGGTTATCTGCTTTAAGCTACGAGTTTGTGAGTTATACCACGGAGTCAGACACTTCTGATTTAAAGCTCTCTTTTTCAGAGGAGCTACAGCATCCAAAGTTGTCTTCAATGAGGATGTAAAACTATTGACGAGATACTCTAGCTCCCTTACAGAGTTTAGGTAGCTACTCTGCTCTGTGTTGGTATATGACATTAGAGAACATAAAGAAGGAATCATATCCTTAAACCTAGTTACAGCGCTTTCTGAAAGACTTCTAGTGTAATGAAACTTATTCCCCACTGCAGGATAGTCCATCAGGGTAAATGTAAATGTTATTAAAAAATGATCAGACAGAAGGGAGTTTTCAGGGAATACTGTTAAGTCTTCTATTTCCATACCATAAGTCAGAACAAGATCTAAAATATGATTAAAGTGGTGGGTGGACTCATTTACTTTTTGAGCAAAGCCGATAGAGTCTAATAATAGATTAAATGCAGTGTTGAGGCTGTCATTCTCAGCATCTGTGTGGATGTTAAAATCACCCACTATAATTATCTTATCTGAGCTAAGCACTAAGTCAGACAAAAGGTCTGAAAATTCACAGAGAAACTCACAGTAACGACCAGGTGGACGATAGATAATAACAAATAAAACTGGTTTTTGGGACTTCCAATTTGGATGGACAAGACTAAGAGACAAGCTTTCAAATGAATTAAAGCTCTGTCTAGGTTTTTGATTAATTAATAAGCTGGAATGGAAGATTGCTGCTAATCCTCCGCCCCGGCCCGTGCTACGAGCATTCTGACAGTTAGTGTGACTCGGGGGTGTTGACTCATTTAAACTAACATATTCATCCTGCTGTAACCAAGTTTCTGTTAGGCAGAATAAATCAATACGTTGATCAATTATTATATCATTTACCAACAGGGACTTAGAAGAAAGAGACCTAATGTTTAATAGACCACATTTAACTGTTTTAGTCTGTGGTGCAATTGAAGGTGCTATATTATTTTTTCTTTTTGAATTTTTATGCTTAAATAGATTTTTGCTAGTTATTGGTGGTCTGGGAGCAGGCACCGTCTCTACGGGGATGGGGTAATAAGGGGATGGCAGGGGGAGAGAAGCTGCAGAGAGGTGTATAAGACCACAGCTCTGCCTCCTGGTCCCAACGCTAGACAGTCACAGTTTGGAGGATCCAAAAAAATTGGCCAGATTTCTAGAAATGAGAGCTGCTCCCTCTAAAGTGGGATGGATGCCGTCTCTCCTAACAAGACCAGGTTTTCCCCAGAAGCTTTGCCAATTATCAATGAAGCCCACCTCATTTTTTGGACACCACTCAGACAGCCAGCAATTCAAGGAGAACATGCGGCTAAACATGTCACTCCCGGTCTGATTGGGGAGGGGCCCAGAGAAAACAACAGAGTCCGACATTGTTTTTGCAAAGTTACACACCGATTTAATGTTAATTTTAGTGACCTCCGATTGGCGTAACCGAGTGTCATTACTGCCGACGTGAATTACAATCTTACCAAATTTACGCTTAGCCTTAGCCAGCAATTTCAAATGTCCTTCGATGTCGCCTGCTCTGGCCCCCGGAAGACAATTGACAATGGTTGCTGGTGTCGCTAACTTCACATTTCTCAAAACAGAGTCGCCAATAACCAGAGTTTGATCCTCGGCGGGTGTGTCGTCGAGTGGGGAAAAACGGTTAGAGATGTGAATGGGTTGACGGTGTACACAGGGCTTCTGTTTAGGGCTACGCTTCCTCCTCACAGTCACCCAGTCAGCCTGCTTTCCCGACTGCACGGGATCTGCCAGGGGGGAACTAACGGCGGCTAAGCTACCTTGGTCCGCACCGACTACAGGGGCCTGGCTAGCTGTAGAATTTTCCACGGTGCGGAGCCGAGCCTCCACTTCGCCCAGCCTGGCCTCCAAAGCTACGAATAAGCTGCACTTATTACAAGTACCGTTACTGCTAAAGGAGGCCGAGGAATAACTAAACATTTCACACCCAGAGCAGAATTTTTAACACTTTAACTGTTAATTATGAACTATGCGTATATTGGTCGACCCTTAAACGCAGCACCTTGTCTTCCTAAGAGATCCCTATCCAAATACTAACCAAGCTTCTGAGATCTGACAGGATTAGGCTTACACAGAGCAAACTCACCGCACAAAACTGTACAGTGAGTGATGAGCAGCACTCACACGTTCAGGGTTAGAGGTAGCATTTATGTCTTTATACATGGAGGCTGTGTTGGGAATCTGAGCTCTTCCACACTCAAGCAGTCGGCAGTTTTCTCAAGCAAGTTACCGAGCCGACTTCGGCAATAAATGCATGGACAAAGGCAGAAAACTTGACAGTCTGGAGATAACATGAATTGAGTGTTGTGTCATATCATGGTGAGCACCATGTCCGACACCAACAAAAAATACAATCCTATAACTCAGCAACATCAGTCACTGTCATTCTGCCTTGTATTTTGTGCAACAGTCATGAAACTGGTCACATTCCTTAAGGTGTTGTCGCACTGTGACGGATAGAGCAAATGGATTAGTTACATATTTCAATATTGCATACAGTGGCAAAATCGTGTAATCCATCAGTCTCTTGTGGATTCTGGGCTCTGATGGAAAGACGATGTCACATTTCCTCTGGCAACACAGAGAGCTGCATTCAGCACAATGATTTCCCAAGTTTCAAGACATACACTCAACAAAAATATAAACGCAACACTTTTGGTTTTGCTCCCATTTTGTATGAGATGAACTCAAAGATCTAAAACTTTTTCCACATACACAATATCACCATTTCCCTCAAATATTGTTCACAAACCAGTCTAAATCTGTGATAGTGAGCACTTCTCCTTTGCTGAGATAATCCATCCCACCTCACAGGTGTGCCATACCAAGATGCTGATTAGACACCATGATTAGTGCACAGGTGTGCCTTAGACTGCCCACAATAAAAGGCCACTCTGAAAGGTGCAGTTTTATCACACAGCACAATGCCACAGATGTTGCAAGATTTGAGGGAGCGTGCAATTGGCATGCTGACAGCAGGAATGTCAACCAGAGCTGTTGCTCGTGTATTGAATGTTCATTTCTCTACCATAAGCCATCTCCAAAGGTGTTTCAGAGAATTTGGCAGTACATCCAACCAGTCTCACAACTGCAGACCACGTGTAACCACACCAGCCCAGGACCTCCACATCCAGCATGTTCACCTCCAAGATCGTCTGAGACCAGCCACTCGGACAGCTGCTGAAACAATCGGTTTGCATAACCAAAGAATTTCTGCACAAACTGTCAGAAACCGTCTCAGGGAAGCTCATCTGCATGCTCGTCGTCCTCATCGGGGTTTCGACCTGACGCCAGTTCGTCGTCGTAACCGACTTGAGTGGGCAAATGCTCACATTCGCTGGCATTTGACACGTTGGAGAGGTGTTCTCTTCACGGATGATGCGAAGGAGATGTGTTGCACTGCATGAGGCAAATGGTGGTCACACCAGATACTGACTGGTATCCCCCCAATAAAACAAAACTGCAACTTTCAGAGTGGCCTTTTATTGTGGGCAGTCTAAGGCACACCTGTGCACTAATCATGGTGTCTAATCAGCATCTTGGTATGGCACACCTGTGAGGTGGGTTGGATTATCTGAGCAAAGGAGAAGTGCTCACTATCACAGATTTAGACTGGTTTGTGAACAATATTTGAGGGAAATGGTGATATTGTGTATGTGGAAAAAGTTTTAGATCTTTGAGTTCATCTCATACAAAATGGGAGCAAAACCAAAAGTGTTGCGTTTATATTTTTGTTGAGTATATATGCACACTGGGGGGGAGCCGGATTTGAAAGGATTTGCTGAGGTCTGAAGACAAATGTGGACAGAATTTGGCTCACTTGGGGATCATGACATCATACTTCACTATGTTTGTGCGTCTTCTCACTATGCCAACGTTCGGTGTTGCTGTAATGGACATCAAACAACTCTGCTTGACCATCTCCACAAGAGAATCTGCTGGGCGCACTAATGTCCAGATAAAAAAAAGATTAAAGAGCACACAGCTGTATTGTCTTTTTGTTCAGTTAAGTCTGACCAGAACGGCTGCGCTGCACGTTGCTGCGCCTCTCTACACTCATGCAGAATTTACATCCCGCTCCAGAGCTTTGGCCAATCAGATCGCTGTGATCAAATAAATTCATACACACCCAAGATCAATAAATTGCTGGAACTTTGGCTCAATTGTCTCACCCCTGTATGGATTCAATTTAATTTAATGTGAGTAATGCTAAAATATACTCTGCATCACCCAGTTGCACAGAGTGGAATTCAATGGCTCTTTTATTGAAAATGACATGTTTAAACTCTTCACGCCCAGGAACATTCCTGAGTGTGGAATGAAAACAGAGAAGGATTTATTTATTTTTATTTAACCTGGTTAGTCCCATTGAAATCAATTTCATTTTCAATTTATTTTCATTTATATAGCGCCAAATCACAAGAGTTGCCTCAAGGCACTTCACACAAGTAAGGTCTAACCTTACTAACCCCCAGAGCAACAGTGATAAGGAAAAACTCCCTCTGAGGACTCAAAGGGGTGACCCTCTGCTTGGGCCATGCTACAGACAAATTACAGAACAATTCACAAAACAAATATACAGGAAATGCTGTTGATGCACAGGACAGGAGGGTCACCAGCACAAATACAACTCCCATCTCTGGATGGGGCTACACCTTAAACAGAGAGAAAAAACAGAATCAGACATCAGAAAAACAAGAAATACTGTATAATTTGCTAGCATTAAACAACAAGAAAAACAGAAGAAAGACTAAGGTGATCACCAGCCACTAGCCCTAAGCTTCACTAAAAGACCCAGAATTTATGTGAAGTTGAGGCCACGGCACGCTCCGTTGCCTAATAAAATGAATTAAAAGAGTAAAAAGCGTAAAACAAAACTATACCAGTATGCTAGCCATACAAAAGGGAAAATAAGTGTGTCTTAAGTCTGGACTTGAAAGTCATGGAAAGCCGCGCGGAGGCTTCGCACGTCACGACCGATTCGCTGATGAAGCGAGACAAAGGAACACCTCCGTTTCGGAGTGTTAGAGGACAAGTTGGGACATGTCTATCTCGGCTTTCAGTGCTTACCAGTCGAGTGAGTATAAAAGAACTTGTGGAGAGCTGGACATGTCCCAACTTGTCCTCTAACACTCCGAAACGGAGGTGTTCCTTTGTCTCGCTTCATCAGTGAATCGGTCGTGATGCGCGAAGCCTCCGCGCAGCTTTCCATGACAAAATCTCTTGTTAAAAGTGAAATCTGACGGAAAATGGCTGATGTCCAGGTCTTGTGATAACCAGAGAAAGAGCACACGACGGAGCCATCAGCTTAGAAATGATCCAGTGGTTTGTGCCGCATCGTCGCAGCTCGCAGCGCGGCGCACCGACCGTCCTTAAAGGGGTCCTTAAAGCTGTAGTTAAAGTCCTTATTCTCTGTGAAGCCCGTAAAATTTTCACTGAAAGACAGATAAATTTTTCGAATGGTTTCTAGGTGCCAGTCTCTAACAGCTTCTGAAAAAATTCTGATGGAAAAAAAAAGTCCTTTTCATTCCGCCATTTCCAGACAATGAAAATCCGACGAGGCGGCGGGACCACTCCTTCCACAAGGCGTGCTCACAGGCGAATGACGTCACCGACAGGCGTGGAAAAACTCACGCATGCGCACGAGGGTTCAAGCATGTCTGACGTAAAAACATATGAATGAAATCCATATAGTTTTTGAAAAAAATAAAAAAGTACGATACTTTATGGACAGACCTCGTATATCAACCTTAAAACTCCTCCTCTGATGTGTCAGACTCTTCCGCTCTGGGAAGAGTTTGCCGCTGCTGCTCTCCCCTCAGTTTTTTTTTTTTTTTTCACGTGCACGCGCGAGCGAATCGTCCGTGAAGATTATTTTATTTATTAACTACACAGATGTATAATAAAACAAATGGTGACTGGTTTATAACACAATTATGACAGAGTTTCAGGGGAGAGAGAGCAAGGAACTACGGAGCCCTGGAAGTGTCATCGCAAAATGTTTTGCATGTGGAGAGAATGTGCGCACGTTTTATGATATTGTGCGCATGTTTTAAGCATCGTTTGAGTAAAACAAGAGTGGCAGCCAGTTTTTTTTGTTTGTTTTTTTTTACGTGCGCGTGCGAACTAATCGTCTGTGAAGATAATTTTATTAACTACACAGATGTATAATAAAACAAATGGTTACTGGTTTATATCACTATGATGACAGAGTTTGAGGGGCACAGAGAGAGGGAACAGCAGCCAGCCAGGTTTTTTTTTTTCTTTGTTTACATGTGCACGCGTGAACACAACAAATAGAGCACAGCAACTCGCTCCGTGTGTGTGAGTCATAAAACGCAGGGAAGATGAAGACAACACACTGGAAATTTTTTTTTTTTTTCCTTATTTATTCCTTTATTGGTTCATTTTACTGGTGCTTATAGTTGATAAAACTTGGATAAAGTTACTTGCACCAGTACAAGTGCAGTATAAAATTACGTGCACCGCTCGAGTAATACGTGCACAAACTAGCATGTGCACATACTATTTCGAGCTCTGGTCTTAGTTGAGGAGTTGATGCATCGCCGTAGTGATATATATAAAGGTTGTTGCTCCAATAATGTGCATCGAGTTCTTTGCCGAAATCCTAATGCATCCACAATTTCCATAAACGATTTGCAGAGGGGATCAGAAGGCTTATTTATATGAAGGATAATGTCACCAATGATCAGAATGTTATCTGCACTAGTTGACAAGTTAGACATGAATGCACCAAATTCATCTAAGAATTAAGAATATGGGCCAGGATGCCTATATACAGTGACAAAGTAATACGGCTGATGTTTATACTTCTGACCTTGGCAATGGGTAATATCCTGAGCAGAGCGGAGAATCACATGCTCAAACAAGTTATATTTGTGACCCCCAACAGCAAATAAGTTAAACCTAGATTTATAAATAAGAGCAACACCCCCACCTTGTTTTGTATCATGAGGGACGTGACTAAATGTATATGCTGATGGGCAGGCCTCATTTAAGGGGAGGACAGCTGTAGGTTTAAGCCAGGTTTCACATAACCCAATCATATCTAAGTGATGATCAATAATTCGATCAATAATCAACAATGATTTTGAGGACATTGATCTTATGTTAATGAGACCCAGACTAAGGACCTCAGTGGGGCTGACAGTTGAACTGTTTGGATTTAGGGGTGGTTCCAGAGTAGCATATATAACATGCCTAGAAGTAGGTTTAGGTTTGAGACATTCCACGCGCGTTGTAGGTAGCAGACACGAAATCTTTGCTATTGCTGTGACCACCGGACCATCCTCAATTTCAACATCATCCAATGCAGTAATGGGTATTAAGTTTGCAAAGCATATCCCTGTATGATTTTTATGGACACGTCTACGGAAGCAGGCCACAGTCTCAACTTGTTGAATTTCCCTCCCTGGCAGATAAACTGCACTATCACCATAGTGAATTTTCTTCACTAATTTCCCCGCTAAGCTAATGGATTCCACACCCACATTTGTCATAAGCCTTGCAGGGTCTCTAATCACCTGCTCCGTGGCCTGCTGTAAATTCCTCCCTGTAGAGCTCTATCTATGTTTGCAGACAAGATGGCGGCACCTTCCCCAGTAGGGCCGTCCAGCATCAGCAAGCCACGGCAGCCCCAGAACAAAGGCCAGTTATCAATAAAGCTAAAGCCTTGCTGTCTACAAAATTGTGCCAGCCAGACTATATCTCATGTCATGGTCCTTTCATCTGTCTTCCCTTCTGCAGTATCAGCACCCTAAGATGGGATGCAAAGTCGGGAGCTCTGGCCCCAGGAATACATTTAGCGTCAGCTGGCTGTCTGTAACCTGACTTTGCGGGTGATAGAATCCCCGATCATTTAAGTCTGGTGTTTTGGCCTTGAGACAGGAGTGGAAGTCACTTGTGGGCTCAGAGAATTCACATCAGGCAATTCCAAGAGGGAGAACCAATTCACAGTTCACAGTGGCGAGTGTGATCGGGGTACCACAACCAGGCACCAAGCCCTACGGGGCTTCCTCCGCCCAGCCACAGTCCAAAAGCTGTCCTCCGAAGCTGGCATTTCTAGGCTAATGCTAATGGGCTCGCGAGCCGACCCAACACTAACCTCATCTGGAGTGCCCGTAACATCTAACTCCACTGAGCTAAGAAGCCGCTCTAACTTAAGGACATGGCTCTTTAAGAGAGCCACCCTATCTTCCAACATCAAGCAGGATTTATGTACTTTGTGCACTAAGAAATTCAACAGTATAGCCAAGCAAGCATGAGCTAATCAATAAGCTAACCACTCCTAAGGCTCACACAGGATTCACACAGATGTAAATAAATGAATTAAAACTCACAGTAGTTACAGTGAAAAAGTAGCAGAAATATTAGACTTGTAGGAACAGTAAAAAAAAAACCTCCTACAAGTAAACCACTCCTACGATCAACACAACAGTAAAGTACTAAGCTAAAATTCACAACAGTTACACTAAAAACTAACAGAAGTATTTAAAAAATGGGGGGCTGGCAAACTACCTAATGCAAGCTAACTGCTAGCAAAATGCTAGCCACTCCTAAGATTTACACAAGAGTAAAATAATGACTTAAAATTCACAGCAGTTACACTGAAAAACTAACAGAAGTATTAAACAGGGTAAAAAAAAAGAAACACCTATAAAAGTCTAAGAAAGATAATTTTAGAAATTTTTATCAAGCAATCAATCAATTTTTTTATAATGCCATAAACAAATTAAAATGCGTGAAATACCAAGGGACTGAATACTTTTGCAAGCCACTGTAAATTATTCTGAAGTATAAAATGTAAAACTTGATGTTATCCGTTTCTTATTGTATATTTTATTATTCATTTATGATTCTTCTGGACCAGCTCTACACCCTCCATTGGGTGCTCGAGGGTTCATGGGAGTTCGCCCAACCAGTCCACATGTGCTTTGTGGATATGGAGAAAGCGTTCGACCGTGTCTCTCGAGAAACCCTGTGGGGGGGTGATGCGGGAGTATGGGGTCCGGGGTCCTTTGCTAAGGGCTATCCGGTCCCTGTACGACCGCAGCAGGAGCTTAGTTCGTATTGCCGGTAGTAAGTCAAAGCTTGTTTCCAGTGCACGTTGGCCTCCACCAGGGCTGCCCTTTGTCACCGGTTCTGTTCATTACCTTTATGGACAGAATTTCTAGGTGCAGCCAGGGTGTAGAGGGGGTCTGGTTTGGGAACTACAGAATCTCATCTCTGCTGTTTGCGGACGATGTGGTTCTGTTGGCTTCGTCAATTCAGGACCTTCAGCGTGCACTGGGGCGGTTTGCAGCAGAGTGTGAAGCGTCCGGGATGAAGATCAGCACATCCAAATCCGAGGCCATGGTTCTTCACCAGAAAAAGGTGCCTTGCCCTTTTCAGGTCGGTGGAGTGTCCTTGCCTTAAGTGGAGGGGTTTAAGTATCTCGGGGTCTTGTTCACGAGTGGGGGACAGATGGAGCGTCAGATCAACAGACAGATCAGTGCAGCATCTGCAGTGATGTGGTCGCTGTATCGGACAGTCGTGGTGAAGAGAGAGCTGAGCAGGGGGACAAAGCTCTCGATTTACCGATCGATCTACGTTCCGACCCTCACCTATGGTCACGAGATTTGGCTCATGACCGAAAGAATAAGATCGCGAGTACAAGCGGCCGAGATGAGTTTCCTCCGCAGGGTGGCTGGGCGCTCCCTTAGAGATAGGGTGAGGAGCTCTGTCACTCAGGAGGAGCTCGGAGTCGAGCCGCTGCTCCTCCACATTGAAAGGAGCCAGCTGAGGTGGCTCAGGCATCTTTTCCAGATGCCCCCTGGTTGCCTCGCTAGAGAGGTGTTACGGGCACGTCCCATCAGGAGGAGAAGACACAGGACACGTTGGAGGGACTACGTCTCTCAGCTGGCTTGGGAACGCCTTGGGGTTCCGCCTGAGGAGCTGGGGGAAGCATGTGTGGATCGGGAGGTCTGGGCGGCTTTGCATGAGCTGCTGCCCCCGCGACCCGACCTCGGATGAAGCGGAAGAAAATGGATGGATGGATGATTCTTCTGCAAGAAATCATTTCTTCCATGGATTTTTCATGGTATCATGATGTGAACATTTTAAAAATGATTTGATACAAGATTCACACTGCAATTAGCATTATTCACAATGCATTGTTACACCCCTACTTCTGCATGGAAATGTGTACAGTCATTGGTGCTTCTGACTCTCCACCCCTAAAACTCCCAAACTTGCTTGTGGAATATGGATATGTGTTTGTTGGGTATGGTTGAAGATGCATGACAGTGTCAGGGAGTACTGGGGAAGATTTAATTCCAGTGACTGCTCTGGTATCAATGAAATCACTGGGGATGTTCCAATTTGATCGGATTCAATCAGTATCATTGTCTGTGGTGAAACTGCATTGTAAAATTTCTGTCTACTTCATCACAGCTTATTGGTGGAGTGGAACATCTCAAGGGGCACAAACGTTTCCACAGCACTGTAAGTCTACACTTATTTGGCTTCAAAGCCACAATCCTCAGCTCGGCCACTGTGGGAACATTTTGGTTTTGGGCTGAATGAACAAAGAGAGTGCATTAATTAATGTTTTGACTGTTTAAAGCCCCTTTGGTTATTTTAGTATAATTTTATTGACAGAGGTAGTCTGTTTTATTTCACATTCCAATTACAATGTCAGAATATTCTTAAGAATTAAAATCAGTTTGAAGTTTTCCTCATGCTCATTTATAGAGGAAGACAATAAGTTTGGAAAGTTCTGCCCTGCATTAATAGTTATTTCAGAGGAGGTAATTATTTCAGAGACTGGTTTTATACCCCTGATTTTACATATTTTATCTTCATTATGATAACTATTCTGTTGGTAAGTTCCAGGAAGGCAATTCTTTTCAATTATGTAACACTGCCTACAAATAAATAAAGTACCAGTATTATAGTTTGAAGTTTGCAATTAAGCTCATGGGGTGAATGTTGCAGGGAAATTAATTTGATCAGATACCAATATTTACCAAACATAATGTTTAGTTTCATGATATAAAAGTGATGATTCAGATTTTGTTTTGTCTGCAGTGCTACAAGCTGATGCATTTCTAGACAATGATTGACGATGTCATATATTTCATGTGTGGAGACATGGCAATGACAGCTATCAAAATGAGCCAGTTGATCATCTGGTAATCTGTATGCATCTTCTGTCATCTATATGCAGACATTTTGGGGGCAAAACCAATATTACCTGGAAAAATGGCATTAGGAAAAAAAAACCCTAACTCTTTCAAACGGTGTTGTTGTGTGGGCCGCTGAAGAGGAGGTACTGCTGGCTCACCACCACCAGAGGGCGCCCTGTCTGGAGTGTGGGCTCCAGGCACCAGAGGGCGCTGCCGCCTCACAGGAGCAGCCGGGGTGACAGCTGTCACTTATCGCCTATGACAGCTGTCACCAATCTGATCAGCAGTGGTATATCAGCAAGACGACATCTCCACCTCTTTGCCGAGATATCGCTCTACCTAGGAGGTACAGTACTCAGCCGACTGTGCTGTCTTTTTGACATTAACACTTTGTTACTTTTGTGCCTTAAATAGCAGACATTCTTCCGACGAGAGGTGGAGGTGGTTTTCCCGCCATACGGGTTGCTGGGTGCAAACGCACCCACATTTAACTGTTTTTGTTCCTCGCCAGCAGTACCAGATCCGACACGCGGAGGCAGTGGCCACCTGGGAGTTCGGGACTTGGCGGCTCCAGTATTCCCGGGGTTCGGTGGCGGAGGAAATCGTGTGGTTCCGGTTCTGCTTTGGACAGACGTCTCTTATCTTCGAGCCTGCCCACGTGACACATTTTGTGAATTGACTTCTTTGTCTATTGTTGTAATCTGTTGTGTTTGTTGTGCTTATTCACAACAGTAAAGTGTTGTTATTTGACTTCCTCCATTGTCCGTTCATTTGCGCCCCCTGTTGTGGGTCCGTGTTCCTACACTTTCCCAACAGGATATCTCGGCCAGCGTCATGGACTCCAAGGGGCGTCACCCGGCTGTTGAACGACCAATGGGAGAGCAGGGAGCGCAGGCGTCTGCAGGAGACGTGATTGGTGAGCTGCAGCACATTCTCACCGCCTTTACGGCTCGGTTGGATCAAATGACTGAGCAAAACATCCTCCTGAACCGCAGGGTGGAGGCTCTCTCCGCACAGATGGCGGCGAGTGCTCAGGGCGCTGCTGCAACTCGTCCTCCTGCCGACCCTGTGCAGGATATAAACGTTCCAGTGGTGGTTCAACAACCCCTCCCACCATCCCCTGAAGCATACATAAGCCCTCCTGAGCCGTACGGAGGTTGTGTGGAGACGTGCGTGGATTTTCTTATGCAGTGTTCGCTCGTCTTCGCACAACGTCCCGTCATGTACGCGTCAGATGCTAGTAAAATAGCTTATGTGATTGCTCTGATTCGGGGTAAAGCACGCGCCTGGGCTACGGCGCTCTGGGAACAGAACTCACGGTTGTTATCAGCATACACTGGGTTTGTGGGGGAGATCAGAACAGTGTTTGATCACCCTAACAGAGGAGAGACCGCTTCAACCGTGCTGCTGTCAATGGGACAGGGACGCGAGAGCGCAGCCGCTTATGCAGTCAACTTCCGCATCGCGGCTGCGAGGTCCGGCTGGAATAACGTTGCGCTCCGCGCCGCCTTCATAAACGGACTGTCGTTGCTTCTGAAGGAGCAGCTGGTAGCTAAGGAGGAACCGCGGGATTTAGATGGGCTTATCGATCTCGTTATACGGTTAGACAATCGGTTGGAGGAACGCCGTCGGGAGCGAGGCGAAGGACGTGACCGGATACGCGCCGCCCCTCTCCCTTCCGGGTTCGAAAAGGGGCCGCCCTCCCCACGCTCCACAGCCGCAGCGCTTTGTGGGGCAACAGCTCCCCCTGCTGACGTTGTTAGGGAAACGCACAGGGCCAAAATGGGGAGGCTGATCCGTGGAGAGTGTTTTCTCTGCAGCTCAACTGAGCACACACAGAGAAACTGCCCCAAACGGCCAAAACGACAACACTCGCCCTTAGAGACTGGGCTAAGGGGGGGTCAAAACATTCAAGTGAGACACACACAAATTGCCACACGACTCCCAGTCACAATCCTGAGTGGGGATTTAACCCTTCAAGCCCGAGCACTGGTGGACACGGGGTCAGAAGGGAATCTGCTAGACAGCAGATGGGCAAGGAAGGTAGGGCTCCCTCTGGTGGCGCTTCCTTCGCCGTTGCAGGTGCGGGCACTAGATGGCACCCTCCTCCCTTTACTCACACACAAGACACAACCAGTAACTCTGGTGGTGTCTGGAAACCACCGGGAGGAGATTGAGTTTTTTGTAACTCCTACCTCCCGCGTGATTTTGGGCATCCCATGGATGTTGAAGCACAATCCCCGGATTGATTGGCCGTCTGGGGTGGTGGTTCAGTGGCGCGAAACCTGCCATCGGGGGTGTTTAGGATCCTCAGTTCCTCCCGGTTCACAGGCTAAGGAGGAGGTCAAAGTCCCTCCCAATCTGACGGCAGTGCCGGTTGAGTACCACGATCTTGCTGACGTCTTCAGTAAGGATCTGGCACTCACCCTTCCCCCGCACCGTCCGTACGATTGTGCCATTGATTTGGTTCCAGGCGCTGAGTTCCCGTCCAGCAGGCTATACAACCTCTCACGACCTGAGCGCGAATCAATGGAGACCTACATCCGGGACTCATTAGCTGCCGGGCTGATCCGGAACTCCACCTCCCCGATGGGGGCAGGTTTCTTTTTTGTGGGCAAGAAAGATGGCGGACTTCGTCCATGTATTGATTACAGGGGGCTGAATGAGATTACGGTTCGCAACCGATACCCGCTGCCATTGTTAGATTCCGTGTTCACCCCCCTGCATGGAGCCAAAATCTTTACTAAGCTGGATCTTAGAAATGCGTATCACCTGGTTCGGATCCGGAAGGGAGACGAATGGAAGACGGCATTTAACACCCCATTAGGTCACTTTGAGTACCTGGTCATGTCGTTCGGCCTCACCAACGCCCCCGCGACGTTCCAAGCCTTGGTTAACGACGTCTTGCGGGACTTCCTGCACCGATTCGTCTTCGTATATCTGGACGATATTCTCATCTTTTCTCCGGATCCTGAGACCCATGTCCAGCATGTACGTCAGGTCCTGCAGCGGTTGTTAGAGAACCGACTGTTTGTGAAGGGCGAGAAGTGCGAGTTTCACCGCACGTCTTTGTCCTTCCTGGGGTTTATCATCTCCTCTAACTCCGTCGGCCCTGATCCGGCCAAGGTTGCGGCGGTGAGAGATTGGCCCCAACCAACAAGCGGTAGGAAGCTGCAACAGTTCCTCGGCTTCGCTAATTTCTATAGGAAGTTCATTAAGGGCTACAGTCAGGTAGTTAGCCCCCTGACAGCCCTGACCTCTCCAAAAGTCCCCTTCACCTGGTCGGATCGGTGCGAAGCCGCTTTCAAGGAGTTGAAACGACGGTTCTCTACTGCGCCAGTTTTGGTGCAGCCCGACCCTAGCCGCCAGTTCATGGTTGAAGTGGACGCCTCTGACTCAGGGATAGGAGCCGTGCTGTCCCAGAGCGGAGAGACCGATAAGGTACTTCACCCGTGTGCCTACTTTTCACGCAGGTTGACCCCGGCTGAACGGAACTATGACGTCGGCAATCGAGAACTCCTTGCGGTGAAAGAGGCTCTTGAAGAGTGGAGACATCTGTTGGAGGGAACGTCCGTGCCATCCACAGTTTTCACTGACCACCGGAACCTGGAGTATATCAGGACCGCCAAGCAGCTGAACCCCAGGCAAGCCCGCTGGTCACTGTTCTTCGGCCGTTTTGACTTCCGGATCACCTACCGCCCCGGGACCAAAAACCAGAGATCGGATGCCTTGTCCCGGGTGCATGAAGACGAAGTCAAAACGGAGTTGTCGGATCCACCGGAACCTATCATCCCGGAGTCCGCTATCGTGGCCACCCTCACCTGGGACGTAGAGAAAACCGTCCGGGAGGCCCTGGCATGGAGCCCGGATCCCGGAACTGGGCCGAAGAACAAACTTTACGTCCCACCAGAGGCCAGGGCTGCAGTCCTGGACTTCTGTCACGGCTCCAAGTTCTCCTGTCATCCAGGGGTGCGTAGGACCATGGCAGTTGTCCGGCAGCGCTTCTGGTGGGCGTCCCTGGAGGCCGACGTCCGGGATTATATCCAGGCCTGCACCACCTGCGCCAGGGGCAAGGCTGACCACCGCAGGGCATCGGGACTGCTCCAGCCGCTGCCTGTGCCTCATCGCACTGGTCCCACATCGGCCTGGATTTTGTCACGGGCCTCCCGCCGTCCCAGGGCAACACCACCATCCTCACGATAGTGGACCGATTCTCCAAGGCGGCCCACTTCGTGGCCCTCCCGAAGCTCCCGACTGCCCAGGAGACAGCGGACCTCCTGGTCCACCACGTCATCCGGCTGCATGGGATTCCAACAGATATCGTCTCCGACCGCGGTCCCCAGTTCTCCTCGCAAGTCTGGAGGAGCTTCTGCCGGGAACTGGGGGCCACGGTGAGTCTCTCGTCCGGGTATCATCCTCAGACCAACGGGCAAGCAGAACGGGTCAATCAGGAGGTGGAACAGGCCCTGCGCTGCATGACGGCTGCGCACCCGGCGGCCTGGAGTACCCATTTGGCCTGGATCGAGTATGCCCATAACAGCCAGGTGTCTTCAGCCACCGGCCTCTCCCCTTTTGAGGTGTGTCTGGGGTATCAGCCCCCGTTGTTTCCGGTGGTTGAGGGAGAGGTCGGTGTGCCCTCGGTCCAGGCCCACCTGCGGAAGTGCCGTCGGGTGTGGCGCGCCGCCCGTTCTGCTTTGCTAAAGGCCCGGACGAGGGCAAAAGCCCATGCTGACCGTCGGCGGACCCCGGCCCCTGCGTATCGGCCAGGGCAGGAGGTGTGGTTGTCCACAAAGGACATTCCCCTGAAAGTGGACTCCCCTAAACTACAGGACCGTTACATCGGTCCCTTCAGAATCCTTAAGGTCATCAGTCCAGCCGCAGTGAGGCTTCAGCTTCCGGCCTCACTGCAGATCCATCCTGTTTTCCATGTGTCCTGGATAAAGCCGCATCACACCTCACCCCTCTGTGCTCCGGGTCCGGCGCCGCCTCCTGCCCGGATCATCGATGGCGAGCCGGCTTGGACTGTGCGCCGGCTCTTGGATGTCCGTAGGATGGGCCGGGGCTTCCAGTATTTGGTGGACTGGGAGGGGTACGGACCCGAAGAACGCTCCTGGGTGAAGAGGAGCTTCATCCTGGACCCGGCCCTCCTGGCCGATTTCTACCGCCGCCACCCGGACAAGCCTGGTTGGGCGCCAGGAGGCGCCCGTTGAGGGGGGGGTCCTGTTGTGTGGGCCGCTGAAGAGGAGGTACTGCTGGCCCACCACCACCAGAGGGCGCCCTGTCTGGAGTGTGGGCTCCAGGCACCAGAGGGCGCTGCCGCCTCACAGGAGCAGCCGGGGTGACAGCTGTCACTTATCGCCTACGACAGCTGTCACCAATCATCTGATCAGCAGTGGTATATCAGCAAGACGACATCTCCACCTCTTTGCTGAGATATCGCTCTACCTAGGAGGTACAGTACTCAGCCGACTGTGTTGTCTTTTTGACATTAACACTTTGTTACTTTTGTGCCTTAAATAGCAGACATTCTTCCGACGAGAGGTGGAGGTGGTTTTCCCGCCATACGGGTTGCTGGGTGCAAACGCACCCACATTTAACTGTTTTTGTTCCTCGCCAGCAGTACCAGATCCGACACGCGGAGGCAGTGGCCACCTGGGAGTTCGGGACTTGGCGGCTCCAGTATTCCCGGGGTTCGGTGGCGGAGGAAATCGTGTGGTTCCGGTTCTGCTTTGGACAGACGTCTCTTATCTTCGAGCCTGCCCACGTGACACATTTTGTGAATTGACTTCTTTGTCTATTGTTGTAATCTGTTGTGTTTGTTGTGCTTATTCACAACAGTAAAGTGTTGTTATTTGACTTCCTCCATTGTCCGTTCATTTGCGCCCCCTGTTGTGGGTCCGTGTTCCTACACTTTCCCAACAGGTGTATCTGCATTATCAGTTGCATAAAATGGTGTTAAATTGGCAATAACATTCATCAGAATTATTTCTGAGGAAAATATGTTATAGAACAATAACAGTTATTCTGACAAACCCTATCTACATAAACAATAATGATCAAAATGATCATGTAGGACTGAGCAGCAGACATTAATTCTTGTGTAATATGCTGAAATTAGTTGGAGCAGTAGGGTTTTTTTTATACTGGCACACTTCCAGACACACAGAGCCAAAAACAAAACCCTCTTCACCATCTTGGGTTGCTATGGTGACAGAAGTTAAATACAAAATGGGAAACCAGGAGGGCTAATTGGTGTCTGGCGCAGGACAAGAATTATGCAGCTATATGGTACCTTACTAGGAAGCAGCAGGGTGCGTTGATTCACACTATATTGTACAGGGTTAACTTAACACGCACAGACAAATGTCACACTGACAAATGTATACACAAAAAGTTCCATAACCAATCGATAAATGCTCTCAACAGCATTTCCTGCTAGTGTTGTAGGCATCTATCATTTTAAATGAATCAACTCTCAACCATAGAGGACTTCTGGTCATACACACTAGTGAAAAGAAGAAACAAGCAAGAGTCAATAGAGCTAAAAATAAATAAAAATGCAACAAAACTACCTTGATAAAGTTAAACATGGTTTCATAGACTGATGAGCACTCATCCTACAGCTTTTCAATTCCTTTACAATTCACATAAAATAAGTTATGAACAGTGTTGTGTCGATACTCAAAATAAATAAATAAATAAATAGTATATTACACATTACTCGCTACTTTCAAAATATGTAATGTCACTCCACTTCTTTATGTCTGTGTAAAATAACTCTCTCTCTGTATTTGTGTTTCTGGACTTTTCCACATGAACTTGTCCACTTTCCCAAAATAATCTTTTCCGTTGTCATTTTCAATAGGTGTTCCACAAACACAGAACGGTTTCGAGAAACATCAGCGTCCACATGAAGTCACTAAAATAATCTGAAAACGCTGTAGTATATATGCCAGACCTGTATGTGGCAAAGTAAATGAGAAAAAAACTGAGACGATGTGGAGCATATGCATAATAAAGCTTACGTGCTATAAACAAACACACCAAGTTACATTCTAATCCAATTACAATACATTTTTTCCAGGAATCTGATTGGTTAATCGTGTGAGATTTCAGACCATAAAATATCACGTGGACGGTGGCAAAATATTTGACCGTTTCACATTTAATGTATTAGTCTGCACCCTGACTGCACGCACTGCTACGCAGATGTAAATAATTGCACTGTCACCTGAGAGTGACAAACTCGTGCAGCGAGGACGATGTCGAAATGCGTGGATTTAATGGATTTAACTGGACTGATTGATTGATGGCTTTTCCATGGATTTAACTCAATGCAGCAGACAAGATGGAGAAATCTGTGGGTCTGCTCACAGAATTTCCAGTTTGGCATGAAGACGCTGTTGCTCCGGTAAGCTTTGACGAGCCGACCACCCAACCACACCCTTTCCCAACGATTCGCTGACAGAATTACTTACAGAAAAATAAACCCTGCAAACATTGGAAATGGATTACAATGGGAATAATCCCTTGTATCTGATGATTTGCGGACGTTAATGCTGGATTACGGTCGCAAATAGCCATTTCACCGGTAAAACTCAATTTGCATCCATAAAATCCAGCATTAACGTCTGCAAATCATCAGACATAACAGGGTTATTCCCCAAATGTAGCAGCAGAAGTGAGAACTTTGCAAAGCTGCATAGTGAGTGAATGTCTGGCATAGTGAGTGAATGTCTGCATAGTGAGTCTTTAATCTGGCCTGTTGCATCCTCTCAGATGGATCCATCGTCACAGCCTGCTGATAACTTATCCACATAAGGTGCCCTTGTTTGAGAAGACAATGTCTGCAAACGGTGGAGGCATTTTTAAATAAGTCCCTCTATGTTTATTTTTACTCTTGATTTTTGTCTTCGATGCTCACAGACTGGATCTCGACAGAAGAGCAGCTCCAGGTGCATTGCTACTTATTCCACCACCACAAGAAGAAAAATAACTTATTTCAAAAGCTAAAAGTCTCTTCTGCAATTATTTGATGAGTGTCACAATGCTCCCTTTTATTCACGACAGCATTCACCACAGCCACTATGTCTCTTCAGCATTCTGCAAGTGACAAAAATAAATAAATAAATCCCATTAAAGATCCATCGAGACAAAAAAAGGTGTGTTAAATTACACTGTTATTAGCAACAATATATCATCTATTATGAGCGATAGAGGCCAGTATGTTCAGAGACAAAATTCATTAAAACCTTTTTTCTTGTTGTTACATGATGTCTTGTGGCCGCTGGGGTTAGAGAGGTGGAACTATGATTGTCATTGTTCAAAAAACTTGCATATTGCTTGTCCACACAAAAACAAAAAGGTGTTTTCAGATTTATCCACTCTGGGACTCGTCTGTCTGTCTGTCTGTCTCTCACTCACTCTATCTCTCCATTTTTGCAATTTTACATCTAAGAGATCCGTGGCTGTTTAATTAACCACCTTTAAAGCCTATGGAGCATTCCAGTAACTTAGCTTGGTACACACACGCATGTGTGTTTGGACAACATGGTAATGAACGAACCTCTTTTAATCCACAGGTTTGCGTCCAACTTTATATGACTTTTATTCCAGGAAAGCATGCACTGTCTCGTGAATATTCCATCGGAAGGTACATTGGAGTTTTCAGGCTGCTGTTCATGCTGTGTTCAAGGGAAATGAGTAATTTTCACGTACAGTCTGAGTACGAGTAGTGTGATTACTGACTTTACAACACTAATGTCTTACATTACTGCATTCCAGACAAATGTAATGTTGCACCCAACACTGCTACACCCAACAGAAGGTAACGGCTACATGACACAAGCTGACAAAAACTAAACCCTTTCCTGAACTGCCTGAAATGAATATCAAATCCTAAACCTTCAAGATTTCTGACAGACCTTTCCACTATGCTCAAAGGGCTACATGTGACAAACTTAACACATGGCATCAGTAACACACATTCACTCACAAGCTTCATCTAGCTGGCACTGTCAAGACTCAAAGAATGCTCTCTTTCTCTCTAAATGTGTCAGTCAAAGTCATGTTAGCCCATTCCTTAGGCTGAATAACTCTGTCAGACTCTCTCTTCAGGGTAACAACTCCTGAGCTAAGATCAAGTGGGAGGAAGGACAGGTTGCTTTATTGCCAACTCCCTTATAATTGTTTTACCACGCACTACCACTGTGCCTCTGATTCCTCTGTATGTCTGTGCATGTTTTTAGAAGCAATAAAAGAGGATAACCATGGAGCAGTGAAGTTTACACTGCGTTTAACAGGCCCCCAAAAAAGGAACAAAAAAGGGTTAGCCACACATCCGCAGATACAAGCATCGCAACAGCATATCACTGAGGCTCGATGGTGACACATTAAAAACAACAAATAGGTAAACACCACAACAGCTATAGAGAATGTTACACATGATAGTGATGTGTGCTGCTCCCATTTTATGTCATGAACTTGACCCTAGTGCAATGTAAATGATTCAGGTGGCTGGTGTAAGTAATACTTCCAACTGTCCCCTTTCAAACTTCAGACAAAATATCTTGGAGCATTGGATGTGTGCACAGCTGCTTCTTTTATATGGCGGTTCAAATAACCTGGCCATATACCTAATAGTTTTTTAATAGTTTTCATGTCATGTTGGAGGTTTTCCTCAGTGTACAAACATGGCATTATTAAGTGTAGGCGGCATTCTATAATGACTTTTACATGCTCAAGACATACTGATATATATATACATATACATACATATACATATATACATATACATACATATACATATATACATATACATATATACATATACGTATATACGTATATACGTATATACATATACGTATATACATATACATGTATATACATATACATGTATATACATATACATGTATATACATATATACATATACATATATACATATACATATATACATATACATATATACATATACATATATACATATATACATATATACATATATACATATACATATATACATATACATATATACATATATATATACATACATATATACATATATATATATATACATATATATATACATATATATATACATATATATATATATATATATATATATATGTTCTCCACTCAGATTGCAATAGCCAATCACAGATTAGCCTTTCTGTCCATCATTTACCTGTATTTTGGTATGCTTGGCACCAGAAAGTTATGTTGGATCCAAAAGGATCCAAAAAGGCTAGGACCAAAAGTTATATTGGCTCGGTTCCCACTGACCAATAGCATTAGAGCTTACTGCCAACAGCTAGTCAATCAGAGCACGGCATACGAAGGTCAGGAACTAGCTGACCAATGCTGGTTGAAAAAATGGCAACAAACATGTCAACAACAGCAGAAAATCGTCTGCCAGCGAGGTTTACTGAGTTCACAGAGGAGGAACTGGTGGAAATATTGAACTCCAAGGATGCCAAAAACACTAAGAAGGTAGACAAGCACGCTACTGATGTTTTAGAAGCATTCATCGCATCAGAATCAATCATATACTGTTCACAACAAAATAAATGTATCTAATTTACTTGACTCTTTGGTGTTTGCTTAATTTGGGAGGGGGGGTGGAGAACATAGCAATTGATGGATGGCAAGTCATTCAGAAAATCTTCATCCAATATTTCTCTATGTTGGACTCTTTACCATCCATTATTTGTATTTTATATATATATATATATATACATACACACATACATACATACACATACATACATACATACATATATATATACATACATACATACATACATACATACACACACACACACACTGTCTAACTGTCTATAATGGATGGACAGTGTGACTAAATACATTTGCAGACCCCTGGATCAATCTAAATGTACTACAAACTGGTCCACTGTCTGATTTTAATGTTATGAATTGGTTGAGTGAATCCGTTATGCTGCTACTTCTATGTCTTCAAATTCTTGTAAACATTCAAAAGGAGGAACCTCAGTTTAAGTGCTTGTTAAATGTTGGTGGCTGATGCACTACTGCCTTATCTGTGCTGCACAAGTTTGAACTGTAACAAAAATACTGATAAACACAACACTGAACAAACTGCTGGACATTATGGACGATGCCAGTCACCCTCTGCATGCCATCATCAGCAACCAGAGGAGCCTCTTCAGCCACAGACTGCGCCTTCCCAAGTACAGGACCAACAGACTGAAAAACTCCTTTGTCCCTCAGGCTATAAAACTATACAACTCCTCACTCAGGGGGAGGAGGAATAACAGGAAGACAGAGGATGGGAAGGAGAGGAACAGTAGCCAGTAAACCAGCATTGATCAGTATGTCTGGTATTTATATTTGTGTATTTATATTTATGAACTGTTTTTTTTATTTCACTTTTGACACTGTGCAATTCTTACCATGTGTGCTGCTATGCAATAATGCTGGAACCTCAATTTCTCTGAGGAAGTCTTCCCAAGAGATCAATAAAGTTCTACTGAATAGAATCTAATCTAATAAAGAAAATACATGAGGTGAAACATTAAAAAAAAACCATTAATTTCAGCACACAGAAATGTATGCTTCCTTGGCTTCTTCTGTGTTTTTCCTGCGCTGTGTCTTCTGCTACTCTATGTGATGCTGCCCCCACTGATGAGCAGAGGCAGTGCCATCATGATGAAGCACAGCACTAAAAACATGAAAAAAAGAGTCTTGGTCTTTTATAAATGGAAAGTAAGCAGTGCCACTTCTATTGATTTATTCTAATTTGTCATGAAAAATGAATGTCAACATTAAACAGAATTGTATCACATTAAATAGTATCACACTAAATAATATTTTTCCATCATATAAAGTACCAATCCTGCATCATACCACAGGCCATGTATCGCAATGTGTATTGGATCTGTTTGATAAGGGAGAGATGCACACCCCTACTACCAACCTATGGGCTAAACTAAGGGTTAACGTGTTCCATCATGCCTCCTGACCTGTAAAACACTGACTGGCCTGTTAAATAAGGGCTGTCATTGCCATCTTTGATGCAAAATAACACGTATGTACCACTGCAAAAATGATGAGTCATTCAAATACTCCCCACTAAGTGTGTATAACTGTGTATGTGTGGTCACATAACTGTGACTATTATAACTGTGTGCCTGTATACTGATCATTCTTAATACCCCAATACTCTTCATGAGGACAACCAGTAATATCTTAAAGATTGTGTGTGTGTGTGTGTGTGTGTGTGTGTGTGTGTGTGTGTGTGTGTGTGTGTGTGTGTGTGTGTGTGTGTGTGTGTGTGTGTGTGTGTGAGGATCTTCGTGTCCCTGGTGACATCACTTCAATAGATTGTACCTGATTTAGGATATGTCATGGCCACACACTCCCTTAATTGACAATCTGCACGCTGATAAATTGGAAGCAGGTTGCAGTGATATCCCATCACCAAATTAATTTGATGCAGCAGCCATCTTTCTTTAATATTGGAAAAGTCTTTTACATTGTCTCAAAAGACTGGGGGGGGGGGGGGGGGGGGGGATTATCAGCAAGTCTCACCATAATCTGTAATTCTCACTGGCACAAAATGTGGAATACAAACTTTAAAAAACAAAAACAGGTACAGGACTGAAGTTATTTATGAAGTAATAAAGTTAGAATGCACGAGCTTTGACTGGATGTAGAAACAATGATGATGCATAATTAAACAGCTAACAAAAAAAAAATACATTATAACCATTAAAACCTTAAAAATATATGCCATCCTTTTAGCCTGCACATTGTACAGGATAAAGGAATTCAAATGTCGAGCTGACTACAGAACTCACATTTTACTGGCCAGTGTGGTGATTAATCAGATTTCAGACTGACTGACTGGATTCTGGTTTCAGAAGCTGCATGTATGAAAGGATGAGTGCAGCCACAGCCGCTGTCCTGTCTGCTGTGCTGGAACACTTTGAATGCGTGTAACGTTTGAAATTCCCTCTTTCACTTGTTTCTGTGTATTTGTTCAGCAGGGTTTGTATGAACACAAGTGGTTTATTCTTCTCATGCTTCTGTAGGACCTCCTCTCCCTCCGTTTTGTGGTTTACTGTTGCAGACACACATACCTGTACCTCCTCCCTCTCCCTCCTCATCCTCCTCACACAGACGAGGCCTTCCAGACCTCACGGCCAAGCGTCCCACTGTTGCCATGGGAAACAATTTAGACCCTGTCAGCATTTCTGTGTCTGCCTGGACTGAGGCTATTTGCCCCCTCTACGTGCTCCCCCCTTCCGGTTCCCTCTGCACTCCTCTTTTTCTCAGATGAAGAAAGAAAAAAATCCTATCCAACATCCTCAAGAGACAGTAGTATTCCTTCTCCTTTTCTTTCTCTCAGATTCATTCACCCACAGTGCTTGGTGTCAACAATCGCCTCTCATCCCACTCTGACTCCCACTCCGTACAGCCTTTGTGCGTACATACATACACACACACACACACACACACACACACACACACACACAGGGAGAGACAGAGACACAGAACAAGACAGGATTCATCACCTGCTGATTTCAACCACACAGGAAGACTTTTGCAGATGTACTGTGAAAGAATTTTCAATTAATTTCCCTGGGGCATACACTACATTTGCATGTGCAATGAGCTAAGTCACAAGGGGAAACGATTGCTTTGAACATTGACAGTGGCTCCAGTAGGTCTTCCTTGTGCACAAAATTTGACCTTTGTGTCTCTACTGTGAGCGTGAATATCATGAGACTGGACACCATATCTCTGGCAGTAAGAAAACCTGTTTAAAAATGTAAAAGTTGGTTCTCGCATTTCACAAAAAAAAATAATAATGTAAAATAAAGTTACAGTGTGGTGGTTTTAGTGTCATCTAGTGGTGAGATTGCAGATTGCATTATGCTGTCACAGTTTTACTTCCCCTCATGTTTTCACTTCATCGGTGATGGGGATTCAGACCCCTCGCCACTCTAGCTACATGCCTGCTCTGTCTATGTGACCAGCACGAAAATAGACAGGATGAAATGAAAAACATTTTTAGTTATGTGGAAAACTAGCTGGGGTACCCGACACTGCCAGGGTTAGCCTGTTTTAGACATAAGCCAAATGCCAATCATTTTAATCAAAACAATTGCCCAACATTTGTTTTTGTAATGCTGATGTCTTATAAATATAATAGTTAATGGGCTAAAGTTTGTCCAGCAGAACTATAAGAGGTGGACTCCCCAAACTAAGTGGAAACACTTGGTTAAAAGACAAACACATTTGAAGTCCTTCATGCAGACTTTGTTTTGCAATCAAATTTATAACAAAATTACACACAAAAGGTAGGTAACAGTAAATGTAAATATCAATGAATCAAAATTTATTGTTTTTACATTGCAATTTTACAAACATAAAATGAATGTATTCAGACAGGAAGGCAAACTGGGTTGTACAGGACATTCAGGTGCTTAACATTTGAGAACATAAAGTAGCTGAAGAAAGGGATTAAATAAACAGAGATGGCCAACACATATACAGGGCTGGAAATTTGAATCTGCCTGGTCATACCCACAGCCTCAACCTAAGCATGTTGTTGTTTTGCTGAGTGTGCTGTGACTGTGCTGTGCTGAGTGTGCTGTAGAAAGGGATTAAATAAACAGAGATGGCCAACACATATACAGGGCTAGAAATTTGAATCTGCCTGGTCATACCCACATCCAGCTATTTTGGGGGTAATTTTCAGTTCAACTTTTTAAAAAATGGTACCAGTTTGTTCCCCATGTCATGGCAATTCAGAACATATATAGATTTTAGGGCTACATATTATAGTTTTGGAGTTTATCCCAGACAGAACAGAAAGACAGACAGAAGTGGCAGCATGAAAAGCACATGGTACAACACTGTATGGCCTTACATAAATGGCTATTTTGGGGGTAATTTTCAGTTCAACTTTTAAAAAAACAGTACCAGTTTGTTCCCCATGTCATGAGGATTTACAATATATATAGTGTTTAGGGCTACATATTATAGTTTGGGAGTTTATCGCACATGGTACAACACTGTATGGCCTTACATAAATGGCTATTTTGGGGGTAATTTTCAGTTCAACTTTTAAAAAAACGGTACCAGTTTGTTCCCCATGTCATGAGGATTTACAATATATATAGTGTTTAGGGCTACATATTATAGTTTGGGAGTTTATCGCACATGGTACAACACTGTATGGTCTTACATAAATGGCTGTTTTGGGGGTCATTTTCAGTTCAACTTTTAAAAAAACATGGTACCAGTTTGTTCCCCATGTCATGAGGATTCAGAATATATACAGTTTTTAGGGCTACATATTATAGTTTGGGAGTTTATCCCGGACAGACAGACAGACAGACGTAGCCCTTTATGTATATAGATGCCGTCTGACTGACTGGTAAGGAGGGTATATCACATGTGCCATCAGTCAGAAAGATACTTTAGGTATTTGAAGCAAAGCCTTGTGGCTGCTCCTGTTTGTTCATCATCACCACAGCGCATTAAACACAGATCTGCATTGGGATTTGGCACAAGTTTTAAGCCGGATGCCCTTCCTGAGACTACTCCAGTTTTACCTGGAGAAACACACACAGCCCCTGGTCTTCTGCAGATGCCTCCTATCTAAGAACTAACTAGGGCTGCAGCTACTGATTATTTTAGTAATCGAGTATTCTACCAATTTTTCTGGTGAGGAATTGGATAAAAAGTACTTTTGCATTTTTAAACAACATCAATAGTCCAGGGCTCTCCCTAAGCAATGGCACAATATCACTGCACCAAATTTTGCTGAAATGGCGATGGAATGTGGCTTTTTGTTTTGTTTTCTCCAACTTGTAAAATTTAACCATTTTTGTTTGTTTTTTTTTTAAAGGTTGGTGAACTGGGCCCCTGCGTGATTTTGTTTTTATCCCTCTTTCTCTGCGATTCAGCCAGCAGATGCATTTCAGCTGGAGGTTGAACATGCAAGCCTCGCATTCAGTTTTTTCAATTATTATTTTATTTATGTTACCGTGTTTGTGAAGCATTGTGTGTTGCCCAAAAAAGCAAAAATTAAAAAGCAAAACACAGAAGAAAGACTGGACTTCTGTCAGCAGAAGTCCTACTCTTCACTCACTCCGGGGACAGAGCTGTGACCCGCACCGGGCAGAGAGAGACAGCAGCCGGCTGCGGGTCAATAATCACTCCCCACATCGAACAAACCGCATGTTTTTCAAAATAGACAAAGGCACTGCTTTACTTTAAATGCACAGTAAGTCTATTTCAGATGATCAGCGTGGACCCACTTTCTCTTAAAAGGCTTTATTTTACTCGCATTGGAAAGCTGTAGCTATCGCTGCTAATTTGATTAGTTGTTATGCTCTAGTCTTCTGTTTTTTTTCTGGGGGTGTTGCAGCGCCACACACAGGCATGGCACATGTGGGTGATTCTTTAACTACGGGCACTATTGGCCTTGTAAATGTAATTTCCACCATACCATTGCCTTACAATATAAAGCGCCTTGGGGCAACTGTTTGTTGTGATTTGGTGCTATATACATGTGCTCTGATGTCACTGTTTATCTCCACAGAAACTACCCAAACAATCTTTCATACAAACTGTTTAAAGGGACATTACAGTGTTGTGGTGGAAATTACGGCAATAGTGTGGGACAACTACATTTTGTTTAAAAAAAATCACAACAGTTGTATGACATTGAATACCTCAATTATGTATTGATTATTTTACTGATATTTTATTCAGAGATATTTTAAAACATTAGAAAAAACATTTCTTTACCATTCATTTTTATCATTGAAGATCAAAAGTCTGGGTGTGGGACAAGCACAAAACGGCAATATTTGCATATAATGATGATGAAAAAAGGTGAAAAAGTCATCATAGACTACTAGAACAAATTTCTTAACACACTTTCATTGTAAAGGTAACTATAAAAGTGTGAAATTTCCCCTTTTTCTGTTTTTCATACAATATGATCAAAGGACATAAGTGCCCGTAGTCTAAGAATCACCCATGTACTACAACATTAAATGACACTTCGAGGCACAGAATTTCCCTCGAATATGTTTTGTAATTTAATTATTTGAGTTACTCGACTAATTGTTTCAGCCCTAGAACTAACCATGATGCACTCTGCTTAGCATCTGAGATCTGACCGGATCAGGCTTACACAGAGCAGACTGGCTGCTGCATATTTGTAGCAAAGGAAAGCAAAATATACAGTTGTATGTAGAAGTTTGGGCACCCCTGATGATTTCCATGATTTTGCTTTATAAATCATTGGTTGTCTGGATCAGCAATTTCAGTTAAATATATCATATAGCAGACAAACACGGTGATATTTGAGAAGTGAAATGAAGTTTATAGGATTTACAGAAAGTGTGCAATAATTCTTTAAACAAAATTAGGCAGGTGCATAAATTTGGGCACCCCAACAGAAAAAAAATACATCAATATTTAGTAGATCCTCCTTTTGTAGAAATAACAGCCTCTAAATGCTTCCTATAGCTTCCAATGAGAGTCTGAATTCTGGTTGAAGGTATTTTGGACCATTCTTCTTTACAAAACATCTCCAGTTCAGTCAGGTTTGTTGGTTTCCGAGCATGGACAGCCCACTTAAAATCACACCACAGATTTTCAATAATATTCAGGTCTGGGGACTGAGATGGCCATTCCAGAACATTGTACTTGTTCATCTGCATGAATGCCTTAGTAGATTTTGAGCAGAGTTTAGGGTTGTTGTCTTGTTGAAAGATCCAGCCCTGGCGCAACTTCAACTTTGTCACTGATTCATAAACATTGTTCTCAAGCATCTGCTAATATTGACTGGAACCCATGGGACCCTCAACTTTAACAAGATTCCCAGTACCTGCACTGGCCACACAGCCATACAGCATGATAGAACCACCGCCAAATTTTACTGTAGGTAGCAAACAGCTTGGGACTCCGGCGAGGGGGGTCACATCTCCTCCTCTCTCCTCTATCTCTGACTCCAGTACAAGGACAGACTCACACATGGACAAAGACTGAAGCATGCTCCACTTTCCCTCCTACCTCCCCTCCTGCTCCCCATCACACACCCCATCCCGGCCAGCGCTCACGCCACCCCAGGGGCTGCACGGTTTTAGCTGTGGCAGGTCTCCGTTCCCCCCAAGCTGGCAGCGGCGCGACTCCTGTTGCAGTGGCTACCACATACTCACATCGCCTCAATTCGGAAAACGGACTGTTTTAAGTTTAGTGCACAAAAACAATGTCAAATGTATGTGTTGTCTTAATTCTGATGTGTGCCATTATTACAGTAAAAAAAGTAATAATTGTGGATTAATTGCTGTATCTTGTCTGTGGAAATGTGAGTGAGGACGTAATCTCGTTGTTGCACTTGTAATCACAATGACAATAAATCTCATCCATCCATCCATCCAAGTGTTTTTCTTAGAATGCTGTATTCTTTTTCAGTCATGCATACCGCCCCTTGTTATGTCCAAATAACCTAATTTTAGTTTAATCAGTCCACAGCACCTTATTCCAAAATGAAGCTGGCTTGTCAAAATGTGTTTTAGCATACCTCAAGCGACTCTGTTTGTGGGGTGTATGTAGAAAAGGCTTCCTCTACATTACAGCATCTCCTTGTGCAAAGTGCGCTGTATAGCTGAACGATGCACAGAGACTCTATCTGCAGCAAGATCACGTTGTAGGTCTTTGGAGCAGGTCTGTGGGTTGACCATGACTGTTCTCTTCATCCTTTGCTTCAGCTTATCTGAGATTTTTCTTGGCCTGCCACTTCAGGCCTTAACTAGTACTGTGCCTGCGGTCTTCCATTTCCTCACTATGTTCTTCACAGTGGAAACTGACAGCTGAAATCTCTGAGATAGCTTTTTGTATCCTTCCCCTAAACCATGATGTTGAACAATCTTTGTTTTCAGGTCATTTTAGAGTTGTTTTGAGGCTCCCATTTTGGCACTCATTAGAAGAGATGCAAAAGGGGAAACATTTGCAAATGGCCACCTTAAATACCCTTTCTCATGATTGGATTCACCTGTGGAAGGAGGTCAAGGGTCAATGAGCTTATCAGACCAATTTTGTGTTCCAATAATTAGTGCTAAATGTATTCAAATCAATAAAATGACAAGGGTGCTCAAATTTATGCACCTGCCCAATTTTGTTTAAATAATTATTGCACACTTTCTGTAAACACTAGAAACTTCATTTCACTTCTCAAATAATCAGTGTGTTCGTCTGCTATATGATATATTTAACTGAAATTTCTGATCCAGACAACCAATGATTTATAAAAGAAAATCATGAAAATTATCAGGGGTGCCCAAACTTTTGCATACAACTGTATTTTTAAAACTCATTAAAACTGTTTTCTCTAAATCTGTACTATATGACAGTTCCATAGCACAGTTTCATAACTAAACAAAGTAAGACATACACACACTGTTGATGAGCTGCCTGCTTGCTCCACTGGCACCGTACAAATGAAATAAAGTGAGAAGAAACGTGCACTGATTTAGTGAATCAGGTTTAAGTCATCCAGTACCATTCAATCAAAAAAAAAAAAGAAAAAAAAGAAAATGCCTTGATCTAGCCAATTCTGATGGCTTCAATCAGACTGGGGCATCCTTAATCATAACAGCCCAGAAAACCCCAGACTGAGACTCACTGCAATCAGTTCCAGATATATTCCCCATCTTTGAATGGTCCACATAAAGCATCTGGCTCATCTCTAACTTTTTTACAACACTACCTTAACATCATGACAACATAATGGACCTGCTGTTCAAGGGCACAGTTGAATGCGGATGTTGTACAAGCACAGCTGGCAGTGCTGATCTCTGCATAGAAGGGCACATTATGTGAGCTATCCTTTCCATACATAGGCCTGGAAAGTATTCTTAGAGACTGTACACAATAGTGTCTGAAATGGCAGAAATGAAAATGCCAGATGGTGGTGATATTACGTTTAAGCCTAAAACTATTGTATACACATTTAAATTTGAAGAATACGATACCCACAATAAGAGAATATAAATCTTTATAATTATAGTAAGTAATGCGCACTATGGTAAGTAAGCATTTGCAAATAGATTATATGGGAGATAATGTGCTCCAAGAGTGGATGAAAGATCATAAATTAAGAAGAGATTTTACCTCTGGTTCACCTCATAACAATCACAAACTAAAGGTCAGAGTTAAGCCTCCTTTTAATGTACCAGTGCATCAAGGAAGCAAGACAAGTAATTACAGTTCAACATACAATCAAAAAGTTGAAAAAGAGTTGAGCACTCAAATGATTAATCAAGCAATACAAATGTACTGGCAAGCTGTGAGGTTTTATGTTGTTCATTTGTTAAATTATTTTAAAAATTCTGTCATTTGATTTGGGCTGTTGGGATGAAGAAAGAAGGCCAAAATATTCCTTTTGTCCATCAATAGAAAAGGGTTAGTAATGTTAGTCACCCACCGGATCCTTGATTTGGTTTGTACATACCCCCACCCACTTCTTGTGTACTACCTAATTACAATTTTAGAGAAAGGTGGTTTTGCTCATCTTGCAAAATAGCACGCCCTCGAGGATTGTAACTCTTGACTGGATTTTACTCAAATAAAAAAGAAAGAAAAGAAAGGAGTCAGGGATATTGTAAAACAAGCAGGATTTTTGCAATAGACATGGCATCACATGGCTCTGGCGCCATCGTCGGAACACTAAATTTCCTCAACCAACAAAAACAGCATCCAGTGGCTGAATAACAGTGCCGAACCAGCTCGATCCAACAGCTAAATAAGTGCTACCAAACAAGATATTTGAAAGCATCATTTTCAACTGTTATGAAAACAGAGCATAGCAATGGCCTTGAGGAGCACATTGCATTCTCCAACACTTCAGTCATCTTCCAGCGGCTGTTGCTGTAAAACCAGAGTTTCACCAAATGCCATATGTGAAGTACAAATACAAACTGCGGGCAGAATTTGATTTAGGATATCTTTTTAAATGACCAAGTGGGAAACTGCTTTCTTTTTTTCTTTTTTTGGTGACCACAAGTATGAAGGTCATGGGATCGATTCCCACCTGTGGCCTTTCTGTGTGGCGTTTGCATGTTTTCCCCATGTTTGCATGGGTTCTCTCTGGGTGTTGCTGCTTCCTTCCACATTCAAAGACATGCAGGTTAGGTGGACTGAAAACTTTAAATTGTCCATAGGTGTGCATGCAGGTGTGAATGTGTTTGTCTATATGTGGCCAAGCAACAGACTGGCATCCTGTCCAAGGTGTACCCTGCCTCATGCCCTATTACTGCTGGGATAGGCTCCAGCCACCACCCACCCCCATGACCCTTAACTGGAGTAAGTGGTTGAAGATGAGTGAGTGAGTGAGTGGAGTGTGGGAGTGTGTGAGCACAAGTCAGTCAATGCACTACATCATGTTCAAGTTGCCACGTTCCCTCCCTCCCAACTCTTCTGTACTTTGCTGCACGGTGAAACCATCTGATAAGAACGATGATTAAGTTGTGCACATATCAGTCATCACAGAACCTACTGTGGACAAACTGTATCTGCATGAATTACTGACCAATTCCCATTTAAGTCAAAATGGGAGCTTTGGTACTGTTAAGACATGAAGCTTGTAAAATGTGTAAAAAATATATATATATAATTTTGCCTGGGAGGAAAAGTTAACTTTAGCTGTTCCAAATTCATTTTGTTTAAAGAAAGTATTCAAAACTATTCAAAATGTTCAAAACAAATACTGTAGCATTTCTTTTACAAGATACTCCTGTTATTAAAATAATTACGATGAGTGGTCTATAGATTTAGACCTAAACTAAGTGTCCACACAATCTCTGATTTACATGTACAGTGTCTGTCTGTGCAGATAACCATTCTCAGTTTTGTCCATGTCTCAGTTTTGACACTAATATAGGTTACGGTTTGGGTGAGGGTAGGACTTAAGACCTTTTTATGCTTCTACGACGCCATCACTCCTTGGGTATGCAGTCGCTTTGACGCAGTCGTGAACCTTTTGAAGTTCTCTGTCAGGGTTGGTGGGTGTCACAATGCAATTCACCACCAGAACAGTAGGGGGCACGACATTTTTCGTGAAGACTGGCGTACTAGTCCATGAAAGTCGTTGATTGTGAAACTGGAAAAGTGAGATTTTGTAAATGATGTAGTTAGCAGATCAATCACAGTCCGTGTGATCTCCGTCATCTTGATGTGTAGTTACAATTTTTGTGAGGTGCACGTCACATAACAGAGAGGGATTCAGGGAGGGTTGTTCGCAATGATGCAGAGCTCTCTGTGTGGTTACGGAGTTACAGAGATACAGTAGCATAAACTGGGCTTTAGGGTTAATGCCCGGGTTACAGTAGGGTAGGTCTGACTATACGAGCAGCTGATGCCAACACACTGACAAATTCATCAGTCAATGCCAGAACAATACCCCTGTGTAATGAGTCCGGCAAGCGGAAGCGCTGGAAACATTACACTGGCTTATTGTTAGTTGGTATATAGTGACCTACTGCACAGGAGAAGCCAGAAGGGCCGGAGGAAAAACTGATATTTAAGTCTGAGCTGCTGAGAAGCCTATTCAAGATCATTTGGGATATGTGACATTTTTTACAGTTTAAAAGTCACCACAGCAATACTGTCCACTAATGGCATCTGAACCAAATGTAATGTTGTAATCGACATAGCTTCAGTATGTGGAACTGAAGCGGACTGGAATTGACTCTGATCCTTGATAACCGGTCTGATTCCTCCTGACTGACAGATCTGGGACAAGTGTTGGTTTTGTGTGTGGAAATACTTTGATTAAAGTATAAACTCCAATTGAATCAAATCTAAACAACTCATAAAATGACACCCTTTTTCTGAATGTTCCCTTTCAGACCCCACAAACCCAACTTTGAACACCACTATAGGATGAATAGCTTCCATTCATGACACACACCCGGCACACAGTTATGTTCTTAGATGGGGTTTATATATATATATATATATATATATATATATATATATATATATATATATATATATATATATATATAAAGTAACAGTACAGTAGATGGTAATAATATAAGAATATAAACAGTCTCACCATGTCGGCTGGAGTGCAGCTTGTCATCCTGAAGGTTTTCTGATCCTCAGAGGGGTTTGAACACAGAAGACAAAAAGATCCCCCTTTTCTTCTCCCCCTGTAGAAGCTTTGAAAACGCTGTGGAGTTTTACGACAGGAAATTAAAAGTGTTTGTTCCTGCTGGATTGATCTCTTCCACAGTCACAACAATGAAGAAGTCAAAACGTGTTTTTTTTCCTCCTCTCTCTCTCGATCTACTGCACAACCATCGCCTTGGAAAATTCGCCACACTGTTTTATGATTTAGAATTAGGCCTATATTTAATGTTAGCAAAATAAAGCAGCAGACCCGAGGGCCTCCTCGCACCCTCCGAACATGAAGAATTTGGTGCTTTAGTAAAGGTGTCTACGCCATGCGAAAACCAAACACTACTGCTGCTGCTGCCGCCACATCCGGATACTCTGTCCTCTCTGGCTGAAAAAAAGAAGAAAATATCCGCAACGGTACGTCCTGTGACCAAAAACAAACACTCCAACAGGCTGAAAACTGTCCTTAAAGTCCCTAATTGCCGTTGTAAATGTTAGAGACCGCGCCGCGATGCCTCCAGGAGCCCTTCAGCTGTCATCCTGCTTCCAAAAAAAAAAAGAAAGAAAAAGTGTCTGCGTCAGTTCATCCACAGAGACACGCGCTCAACTTCTGCTGACACTTTCAAAATAAAAGCACTGGTTTAATACTAGAGAAGTTCACGTTGGAGTATCTCCATATTCTCATTTATTTTAATCAATCAGATGGGCAGTTTAACTACAAATACATGTGCAGTTATCCAGGGACACATATTTGAGCTTAGGTGTTGTTGTTTTACTTGCTGGTTTGTTTGAGTTCATTTAGCATATGTGGAGTTATTTTTGTAATATTTTGTATAAGCTGTTGTTTAGGGTTTTTTTAACTCAGCATTTATTTTTGGCAGTTTAAAAAAAAATCCATAATGGCAAGGCTGCTAGACAACAATACATTCCTAGAGATGTAAAGCATTTTAGTTATTATTCGATATTTTAGGTTGAGCCCAACCTATATATGGGTGAAATAATTTTACAGAATAAACAGTGCGGAAAAACTGCTGCTGGAAATGGTGTTATTACATAGTCTGACAAGCATGGCTGGGACCACCACCACCACTTGGTCACATTAGCTACAAGAGACAGAGCCAAAGCGACAAGCTCCCATTCATTTTCAGTCAGAGTAGGTGTTTCACAGTGACAAGAGAAAAGTGGTTGCTATGCTGTCATCTGGATTTGGTGAAAAACAGTTCTAATTCACGCAAATGCTGATCGATGCAACATGGCGACTGCCAATCCAAGTGATGGCAGAATGACGGCAGTGACATGCATTTTTTGGCTGCTCAAAATAAACCAAGATGATGGAATGCACCCCCAGACTGTTGTATTTCTGTATAAATTTAATATGTTTATCTTTTTTTCTCATAGTTTGTAAAAGACAGTGAGATATATTTTTTACACTTTTTTGGTATCAGCAGATATATCTGTATCATAAATATTTTACTCACTAATATTGGGACTGTATTGGTCCCCTAAAACATCCATATTGGTCAGGCTTTTATTTTGGGTATGGTGGAATTTTGTTAAATGAATTTATGTAGTATGACAAGCTAATATGATCGCCACTACAATAAAATATCAAGGGGCCCTGATAGTTAACTAGCCAGCATATAATGTGACTTCTAACAAATACAAAATAAACAATTGTATTATATTTGCTATCCAGTATTACCTTAGGACTGACTGCATGCTATTTCAACCTATTATTACTGCATAGACTTTGGTAAGGCACATTTTCTCAAATTTGCTAATATAGAATGGCAAGAGAGCCATTGTAAGCCAGACAATGCCTAGAGCACTTTTCTATCTAACAGATCTTCAAATTGCTTTACATTGATGCCTCACATTTACTACCCGAACCAAGAACACAGCCCTACAAGTCTTATAACTCCTTATCCACTGAGATACCTGCTCTACACTGTTGTGTGGGCCGCTGAAGAGGAGGTACTGCTGGCCCACCACCACCAGAGGGCGCCCTGCCTGGAGTGCGGGCTCCAGGCACCAGAGGGCGCCGCCGCCTCACGTGAGCAGCTACGGTGACAGCTGTCACCCATCACCTGAGACAGCTGACGGCAATCATCTGTGGGGTATATCAGCAGGACGGCACCTCCACCTCATTGCCGAGATATCGTTTCTACCTACGAGGTAACGTATCAAAGCTGACGGGGTGTATCCTTTTGGATTAGTGTATAGCTTGTGGATTACTGTTCCAACGAGAGGTGGAGGTACCTTCCCTGCTGTTCGGAGTCTTGGGTGCAAACGCGCCCCCATCTAACTGTTCTTTGTTCCTCGCCAGCAGTACCAGGTCCGACACGCGGAGGCAGTGGCCACCTGGGAGTTCGGGACTTGGCGGCTCCAGTATTTCCGGGGTCCTGTGGCGGAGGAAGCCGTGTGGTTCGGGTCTTACCTTGGAGAGGCGTCTCCTATCTTCGAGCCTGCCCACACGACACTTTTGTGAATTGACTGTTGTCCATTTCGTGATTGGTTGTATTCGTTGTGCACGTTCACAACAGTAAAGCCTTGTTATTTGACTTTCTCCATTGTCCGTTCATTTGCGCCCCCTGTTGTGGGTCCGTGTACTGACACTTTCCCAACACTACACCTCTTCTAAGTTAGCTATCTACCTGGCTAATATGGCTATTGTACAATCGTAAATGAATAATCGCATGCAGTGAATGCATTTCTGTTATCCAACATTGAACTACAGGCTAAAGCCCAATTTATGCTACTTTGTATCTGCAAGTCCAAGCCCTCTGCATCATTGCGAAACCCCTCTGAGTTCCCCTCCGTAGCCTGATATGCACGTCCCGAAAATTGTAACTACACATCGAGACAACAGAGACCGGGCTGTGATTGGTCCACTAACAACCTCATTTGTGGAATCTCACTGTTCCGGTTTCACAATCAACGACTTTTACGACCATAGACATCATGAGATAGTAGGCCACTCCTGGTGCCCCCTACCTACTGGCGGTGAATTGCATTGCAATACCCACCAAAGCATTAACCCCAACGGAGAACTTTGAATGGTTCACAACTGCGTCAAAGCGATTGTGTGGCCACAGAGTTATGGGGTAGAAGAAGCATAAAAAGCTTTCATGCAAAATGTATTAATGTGTTTTTAGAAAGAAGCATGTATGAACCCAGCAAACAGGCCTTTATATTTTAAATGGCTACATCCCTGCTCAAGAGATAACAATTGGACAGCTTAACTTTAAGAATAATTTATACTTTGGGAATACTTTACATGACCCAGCATAGCTAGCTATTGCACTTATTTTAAATGTTTTTTTTTTCCATTAGGTCAACATTAAATATTAATTTCTGTTGACATATGAGTAAATTTCTCAAACGCTAACAAACTGACTTTGATGAAAGCTGTCAGTCATACCTATAAGTGAATTTTCATGCACATCCTAGAAAGGATCTACATGGCTTACACTGCTCAAAAAAGGTGACATTCAGAAATGTTACATACAACCCCTGGCAAAAATTATGGAATCACCGGCCTCAGAGGATGTTCATTCAGTTGTTTAATTTTGTAGAAAAAAAGCAGATCACAGACATGACACAAAACTAAAGTCATTTCAAATGGCAACTTTCTGGCTTTAAGAAATACTATAAGAAATCAAGAAAAAAAGATTGTGGCAGTCAGTAACGGTTACTTTTTCAGACCAAGCAGAGGAAAAAAATATGGAATCACTCAATTCTGAGGAAAAAATTATGGAATCACCCTGTAAATTTTCATCCCCCAAATTAACACCTGCATCAAATCAGATCTGCTCATTGACATTGACCCTATGCCATGACATTGACCCTATGTGTCTTTTTGCAAGGAATGTTTTTGCAGTTTTTGCTCTATGGCAAGATGCATTATCATCTTGAAAAATGATTTCATCATCCCCAAACATCCTTTCAATTGTCCAAAATATCAACATAAACTTGTGCATTTATTGATGATGTAATGACAGCCATCTCCCCAGTGCCTTTACCTGACATGCAGCCCCATATCATCAATGACTGTGGAAATTTACATGTTCTCTTCAGGCAGTCATCTTTATAAATCTCATTGGAAAGGCACCAAACAAAAGTTCCAGCATCATCACCTTGCCCAATGCAGATTCGAGATTCATCACTGAATATGACTTTCATCCAGTCATCCACAGTCCACAATTGCTTTTCCTTAGCCCATTGTAACCTTGTTTTTTTCTGTTTAGGTGTTAATGATGCCTTTCGTTTAGCTTTTCTGTATGTAAATCCCATTTCCTTTAGGCGGTTTCTTACAGTTCGGTCACAGACGTTGACTCCAGTTTCCTCCCATTCGTTCCTCATTTGTTTTGTTGTAAATTTTCCGATTTTTGAGACATATTGCTTTAAGTTTTCTGTCTTGACGCTTTGATGTCTTCCTTGGTCTACCAGTATGTTTGCCTTTAACAAACTTCCCATGTTGTTTGTATTTGGTCCAGAGTTTAGACACAGCTGACTGTGAACAACCAACATCTTTTGCAACATTGCGTGATGATTTACTCTCTTTTAAGAGTTTGATAATCCTCTCCTTTGTTTCAATTGACATCTCTCGTGTTGGAGCCATGATTCATGTCAGTCCACTTGGTGCAACAGCTCTCCAAGGTGTGTTCACTCCTTTTTAGATGCAGACTAACGAGCAGATCTGATATGATGCAGGTGTTAGTTTTGGGGATGAAAATTTACAGGGTGATTCCATAATTTTTTCCTCAGAATTGAGTGATTCCATATTTTTTTCCTCTGCTTGGTCTAAAAAAGTAACCGTTACTGACTGCCACAATCTTTTTTTTCTTGATTTCTTATAGTGTTTCTTAAAGCCAGAAAGTTGCCATTTGAAATGACTTTAGTTTTGTGTCATGTCTGTGATCTGCTTTTTTTCTACAAAATTAAACAACTGAATGAACATCCTCCGAGGCCGGTGATTCCATAATTTTTGCCAGGGGTTGTATTATGTCCAGGGCTGTTTTGCCATTTTGGAGGTATCTGTTCTCTAAGTGCCACTGTCTATCATAAATGTTTTACCAAATCTTAAAAATATAACGAGTGTGTTGCGTGTGGGTCTCCACGCTCCATGCCTCCTGCCTGCACATTTCATAATCCTGTTGCACATTTTCATTTGCTTGTATAATAAATCCTTTTCATCCTGCCTATCCAGCCTCCTGTAATCACTTTCTTGTCTCATCCATGTATTTTTAACATATTTACAATTATATTATATACTTACATTTAACTTACTAAATAAAATCACATATGGACCCTTTTAATATGATGATTTATAATCCCTGCTGGATTGGTGTGTGAGCCCAGAATGTAAATATCAATGCCCATTGTTCAGTGTTGTTAGCTAATATCCATAGTTTCTTCAAAAATATTAGTCTTATCAACAATCAATCAATCAATCAATTTTTTTTTTATATAGCGCCAAATCACAACAAACAGTTGCCCCAAGGCGCTTTATATTGTAAGGCAAGGCCATACAATAATGATGTAAAACCCCAACGGTCAAAACGACCCCCTGTGAGCAAGCACTTGGCTACAGTGGGAAGGAAAAACTCCCTTTTAACAGGAAGAAACCTCCAGCAGAACCAGGCTCAGGGAGGGGCAGTCTTCTGCTGGGACTGGTTGGGGCTGAGGGAGAGAACCAGGAAAAAGACATGCTGTGGAGGGGAGCAGAGATCGATCACTAATGATTAAATGCAGAGTGGTGCATACAGAGCAAAAAGAGAAAGAAACAGTGCATCATGGGAACCCCCCAGCAGTCTACGTCTATAGCAGCATAACTAAGGGATGGTTCAGGGTCACCTGATCCAGCCCTAACTATAAGCTTTAGCAAAAAGGAAAGTTTTAAGCCTAATCTTAAAAGTAGAGAGGGTGTCTGTCTCCCTGATCTGAATTGGGAGCTGGTTCCACAGGAGAGGAGCCTGAAAGCTGAAGGCTCTGCCTCCCATTCTACTCTTACAAACCCTAGGAACTACAAGTAAGCCTGCAGTCTGAGAGCGAAGCGCTCTATTGGGGTGATATGGTACTACGAGGTCCCTAAGATAAGATGGGACCTGATTATTCAAAACCTTATAAGTAAGAAGAAGAATTTTAAATTCTATTCTAGAATTAACAGGAAGCCAATGAAGAGAGGCCAATATGGGTGAGATATGCTCTCTCCTTCTAGTCCCCGTCAGCACTCTAGCTGCAGCATTTTGAATTAACTGAAGGCTTTTTAGGGAACTTTTAGGACAACCTGATAATAATGAATTACAATAGTCCAGCCTAGAGGAAATAAATGCATGAATTAGTTTTTCAGCATCACTCTGAGACAAGACCTTTCTGATTTTAGAGATATTGCGTAAATGCAAAAAAGCAGTCCTACATATTTGTTTAATATGCGCTTTGAATGACATATCCTGATCAAAAATGACTCCAAGATTTCTCACAGTATTACTAGAGGTCAGGGTAATGCCATCCAGAGTAAGGATCTGGTTAGACACCATGTTTCTAAGATTTGTGGGGCCAAGTACAATAACTTCAGTTTTATCTGAGTTTAAAAGCAGGAAATTAGAGGTCATCCATGTCTTTATGTCTGTAAGACAATCCTGCAGTTTAACTAATTGGTGTGTGTCGTCTGGCTTCATGGATAGATAAAGCTGGGTATCATCTGCGTAACAATGAAAATTTAAGCAATACCGTCTAATAATACTGCCTAAGGGAAGCATATATAAAGTGAATAAAATTGGTCCTAGCACAGAACCTTGTGGAACTCCATAATTAACTTTAGTCTGTGAAGAAGATTCCCCATTTACATGAACAAATTGTAATCTATTAGACAAATATGATTCAAACCACCGCAGCGCAGTGCCTTTAATACCTATGGCATGCTCTAATCTCTGTAATAAAATTTTATGGTCAACAGTATCAAAAGCAGCACTGAGGTCTAACAGAACAAGCACAGAGATGAGTCCACTGTCCGAGGCCATAAGAAGATCATTTGTAACCTTCACTAATGCTGTTTCTGTACTATGATGAATTCTAAAACCTGACTGAAACTCTTCAAATAGACCATTCCTCTGCAGATGATCAGTTAGCTGTTTTACAACTACCCTTTCAAGAATTTTTGAGAGAAAAGGAAGGTTGGAGATTGGCCTATAATTAGCTAAGATAGCTGGGTCAAGTGATGGCTTTTTAAGTAATGGTTTAATTACTGCCACCTTAAAAGCCTGTGGTACATAGCCAACTAACAAAGATAGATTGATCATATTTAAGATCGAAGCATTAAATAATGGTAGGGCTTCCTTGAGCAGCCTGGTAGGAATGGGGTCTAATAAATATGTTGATGGTTTGGATGAAGTAACTAATGAAAATAACTCAGACAGAACAATCGGAGAGAAAGAGTCTAACCAAATACCGGCATCACTGAAAGCAGCCAAAGATAACGATACGTCTTTGGGATGGTTATGAGTAATTTTTTCTCTAATAGTTAAAATTTTGTTAGCAAAGAAAGTCATGAACTCATTACTAGTTAAAGTTAATGGAATACTCAGCTCAATAGAGCTCTGACTCTTTGTCAGCCTGGCTACAGTGCTGAAAAGAAACCTGGGGTTGTTCTTATTTTCTTCAATTAGTGATGAGTAGAAAGATGTCCTAGCTTACGGAGGGCTTTTTTATAGAGCAACAGACTCTTTTTCCAGGCTAAGTGAAGATCTTCTAAATTAGTGAGACGCCATTTCCTCTCCAACTTACGGGTTATCTGCTTTAAGCTACGAGTTTGAGAGTTATACCATGGAGTCAGACACTTCTGATTTAAAGCTCTCTTTTTCAGAGGAGCTACAGCATCCAAAGCTGTCTTCAATGAGGATGTAAAACTATTGACGAGATACTCTATCTCCCTTACAGAGTTTAGGTAGCTACTCTGCACTGTGTTGTTATATGGCATTAGAGAACATAAAGAAGGAATCATATCCTTAAACCTAGTTACAGCGCTTTCTGAAAGACTTCTAGTGTAATGAAACTTATTCCCTACTGCTGGGTAGTCCATCAGAGTAAATGTAAATGTTATTAAAAAATGATCAGACAGAAGGGAGTTTTCAGGGAATACTGTTAAGTCTTCTATTTCCATACCATAAGTCAGAACAAGATCTAAGATATGATTAAAGTGGTGGGTGGACTCATTTACTTTTTGAGCAAAGCCAATAGAGTCTAATAATAGATTAAATGCAGTGTTGAGGCTGTCATTCTCAGCATCTGTGTGGATGTTAAAATCGCCCACTATAATTATCTTATCTGAGCTAAGCACTAAGTCAGACAAAAGGTCTGAAAATTCACAGAGAAACTCACAGTAACGACCAGGTGGACGATAGATAATAACAAATAAAACTGGTTTTTGGGACTTCCAATTTGGATGGACAAGACTAAGAGACAAGCTTTCAAATGAATTAAAGCTCTGTCTGGGTTTTTGATTAATTAATAAGCTGGAATGGAAGATTGCTGCTAATCCACCGCCCCGGCCCGTGCTACGAGCATTCTGACAGTTAGTGTGACTCGGGGGTGTTGACTCATTTAAACTAACATATTCATCCTGCTGTAACCAGGTTTCTGTTAGGCAGAATAAATCAATATGTTGATCAATTATTATATCATTTACCAACAGGGACTTAGAAGAGAGAGACCTAATGTTTAATAGACCACATTTAACTGTTTTAGTCTGTGGTGCAGTTGAAGGTGCTATATTATTTTTTCTTTTTGAATTTTTATGCTTAAATAGATTTTTGCTGGTTATTGGTAGTCTGGGAGCAGGCACCGTCTCTACGGGGATGGGGTAATGAGGGGATGGCAGGGGGAGAGAAGCTGCAGAGAGGTGTGTAAGACTACAACTCTGCTTCCTGGTCCCAACCCTGGATAGTCACGGTTTGGAGGATTTAAGAAAATTGGCCAGATTTCTAGAAATGAGAGCTGCTCCATCCAAAGTGGGATGGATGCCGTCTCTCCTAACAAGACCAGGTTTTCCCCAGAAGCTTTGCCAATTGTCTATGAAGCCCACCTCATTTTTTGGACACCACTCAGACAGCCAGCAATTCAAGGAGAACATGCGGCTAAACATGTCACTCCCGGTCCGATTGGGGAGGGGCCCAGAGAAAACTACAGAGTCCGACATTGTTTTTGCAAAGTTACACACCGATTCAATGTTAATTTTAGTGACCTCCGATTGGCGTAACCGGGTGTCATTACTGCCGACGTGAATTACAATCTTACCAAATTTACGCTTAGCCTTAACCAGCAGTTTCAAATTTCCTTCAATGTCGCCTGCTCTGGCCCCCGGAAGACAATTGACTATGGTTGCTGGTGTCGCTAACTTCACATTTCTCAAAACAGAGTCGCCAATAACCAGAGTTTGATCCTCGGCGGGTGTGTCGTCGAGTGGGGAAAAACGGTTAGAAATGTGAACGGGTTGGCGGTGTACACGGGGCTTCTGTTTAGGGCTACGCTTCCTCCTCACAGTCACCCAGTCAGCCTGCTTTCCCGGCTGCTCGGGATCTGCCAGAGGGGAACTAACGGCGACTAAGCTACCTTGGTCCGCACCGACTACAGGGGCCTGGCTAGCTGTAGAATTTTCCACGGTGCGGAGCCGAGTCTCCAATTCGCCCAGCCTGGCCTCCAAAGCTACGAATAAGCTACACTTATTACAAGTACCGTTACTGCTAAAGGAGGCCGAGGAATAACTAAACATTTCACACCCAGAGCAGAAAAGTGCGGGAGAGACAGGAGAAGCCGCCATGCTAAATCAGCTAAGAGCTAGTAGCTACGCTAAGCTAGCGGATTCCTAAAAACACGCAAAGTGAATAATGTGTAAATAATTTAGAGGTGATTCAGCAGAAGGAGTGCTTTAGTTAAGGCACGTAAAGATTACACTGGGAAACAAATCGTAATCTAGATAACTAGATCAATCTAACTGCGCAGATTAAACAGCTAACAGATACAGAAAAACACCGCTGTGCTCCGGAACAGGAAGTGATACAATACCGCAGTGAGAGCCAACCACCAGTAGAGTCTATCATACCAAACGACAAATGTTAGCTCTCCCCAGTTTGTAAGTGGTTGAAATTGGATGCATGCATGCTTTTATTTTTACACTCCCCCAAACAGAGTGGCGGAAGACATCGAACGCACCATCCTTCTCACTCATGGTAACGGTAACATGACATTTAACTAAATAACTGAATAATCCAATTGAACTACAAAAACACAATGAATAATAATACTTACAACACTGTTAAACTAGCATGAACCACAATAACATTTAAAACCCCAAACTCCCATGGTGCATTGCAGCACAATATCCATTGTTCACTGTTGTTAGCTAATATCACTAATTTCTCCAAAAACATTAGTCCTATCAACTTTCTGTTTTCACAGCGTTCATCCTTGAACACAAAACACGTAAGCATACCTAATGGCAAATGTCAGCTCTCCGTGGTTTGTCTGCGATCGAACCCATACTCGCACACAGAGGCCACTTGCCTATTATAATATAGATTCTTTAAATTGCTGATGGGAGGCACAGTGGCTTTGTTATGTGCTACCTTGGTTCCTGCTTGGTCCTGCCTTCTCCCTCTCTTTTTGTTTCCAGGTGGCATGCTGCGGAGCTGACTGCCTCATCTGATGCTCATCACAGACAGCAATATTTAAACCCTGGTTTAACATCTGTCTTCTTTATTTTCCAAGATAGAGTTTTTGTGTGTTCCTTTGGGGAGGTGATGGTCTAGTGGTTAAACGTTGGGCTTGAGACCAAAGCATTCTCGGTTCAAATCCCAGCCTGACTGGAGAATCACTAAGGGTCCCCTGGGCAAGGTGCTTAATCCCCTATTGCTCCCGATGTGTAGTGAGTACCTTATATGGCAGCACCCTCACATCAGGGTGAATGTGAGGCATTAGTGTGTGAAACGCTTTGAGAGTCTGATGCAGATGGAAAAGTGCTATATAAATGCAGTCCATTTACCATTTCCTACACAGCCTTTTGGAATTTTAGTGCTTTTGTGCATTCCTACTCTAGCTTTTGTGCCTTATTTCGCTTTTGTGCTCTTGTGCATTTCCACGCAACTCACCTGTGCCTTTGTTCATCCTCAGCAATCCATCCTGCACTCCGTCAGCTCCGTGAGCAGCCACCTGGCTCCAATCAGCAGCATCACCTCCTACCTTGTTCCCTGGCTGGGGTTTTCCAACCTTTTCACCCATCCTGGTCTCCTGTAGTTCAACATCTGTGGTTCTGGTCCCACCAGGCTGCGGTTCCCTGTTTCAACATCAAACCAGTCTGGGTCTTCACGCTGCAGGCCTCCTTGCACATTCACCATCTGTGGTGTTATTTAGTTTGCTCCCTTTTGTGCAATAAATCCTTGTTTTTTCAATTTCAATTTCAATTTATTTTCCTTTATATAGCACCAAATCACAACAGAGTTGCCTCAAGGCACTTCACACAGGTAAGGTCTAACCTTACCAACCCCCAGAGCAACAGTGGTAAGGAAAAACTCCCTCTGAGGAAGAAACCTCAAGCAGACCAGACTCAAAGGGGTGACCCTCTGCTTGGGGCACGCTACAAACATAAATTACAGAAACAATTCACAGAACAATTCACGGACGTATATATAAGAATTGCTGTTGGTGCACAGGACAGGAGGGTCGCCAACACAAATACAACTCCCATCTCTGGATGGAGCTGCACCTTAAACAGAGAATGTTTTGTTTTGCCTTGCATGCAGCCTCCTGCTTTTGGGTCCATTCCATTCCGTTTGGGTTTAACCATAACAGGCGTAGTGGTTAGCACTGGTGCCTCACAGCAAGAATGTGCTGGGATTGCTTCCCACCTGGTCCTTTCTGTTTGGAGTTTGTAGGTTCTCCCCATGTTTGTGTGGGTTCCCTCCACGTGCTTCGGCTTCCGCCCACTTCCAAAGACATCATGTGTTTCAAGTGTTTGTCTATATATGGCCCGACCACAGACTGGAGGCCTGTCCACCTCTTGCCAAATTACTGCTGGGACAGGGTCCAGCTTCCCCTTTGACTCTTAAGCTATGGTTATATTAGCTACAAGCGACAGTGGCAAAGTGACAACTTGCCATTCATTTTCAATCAGAGTGGGTGTTTTGCAGCAGCAGGAGACAACGGTCACTCTGCCACCAGCTAGGCAGTGCCCAAAATCGACCGGAAGTCTATTTTATGCAAATAATGAGCAACACGACACAGCGACTGCCAATCTCACTGAATAGGCAGTGTGAAGTCACATGGATGCCCGCTCGAACAAAATAACCCTCTGAAACATCTTATTTCTATATAAATCTAATGTTTCTTTGTAAATGTTAGCAAAAAATAAGCACTTCTAAATCTAAAAACACTGTTTTTTGTAACAAGATAACACCTTTGAAGTGATCGCCAAGGCATCTTATGGAGATGTGCATGCCCCGGGGACACCCATCAAGTGACAAAGCCAACTGCTCATCTACAACATTTGTACCTCATGTGACTTAGCTTAAATTGGAATAAGCAAGTATACAAAATGAATAAATGAACTGCTGATAATGCATGACAAATGTTTACCCTGCTTGATCTTGTTACCTCCGTCAAGGAGGTTATGTTTTCGGTCGTGTCCGTTTGTTTGTTGGTTGGTTGGTTAGTTGGTTGGTTTGTTAGCAGGATTACTCCAAAAATCCTCAATGGATTTCAATGAAATTTTTACCAGGGGTGTATCTTGGCCTAACTTAGAAGTCATTAAATTTTGGTAATGATCTGGAACACGATAAGGATCCAGTAATTTTTTTTAAGGATTCTTCATCATTGCAGGATAGGGCCAGTTTCAACATTTTTGCATCTAACTTAATGAAGACGAGTCACAAAGGCTGAACAAAAATTAAGTTACGACACAACAATAATTTAGCATTTGTTTCGCCTCATTGAATAAACTTATTAGAAAATTTTAAAAAACTTGTGTAGTTCATGCAGTTTCTCTTTATAAATACATCTGCTGAAGATCTAAGGGTTTAACCACTGAATCTGAAACATGATGGTAGATGCATGGAATAAGTCTCTTTGCCAAAGGGTATTCCATGTGACGTCAGTGACCCTATGGCCTTGGCGGAGGTTTGCACTCTCTGAGTGCTTCTAGTTAAAGTTGCTACTGCTTTCTTCTGACACCGTGCTTTAACCATTAGACCTTCACTTTAATTCACACTGCTCAATCCTCTGTGCATGCGTGCCCAGAACGTCAATAAATATTCAAAGAACTTCCATTTACTTTGTCGCTACTTTGAACTGTTTTCTTCCTATTGTATTTAGACAAAATTCAGCTTTGTATTTGAATGTATGTGAAACAACTGGACTACAAACTCAACAGCCATCTTATACTGATCAGTGCACATGTGCCAGGAAGTTAACACACATACAACCGGCACACAAGAGTACTCTGAACAGAAATAAACGTCTACAGGAAAGACTATGTGTTAAAGCATGGCACTGTAAGAAGAAATAAAGCAACTTCAACAAAGCCGTACAGGGCCTGATGTAAGTTTTTTTCTTAAATGTGTCTTTTATTTTGAAGGAATTGTTGGTGGGTGACTGGGCTTAATCTGTGACACTTGATGTCAGTGTTTTAAGAACATGGCGGCAGATAGGGAGAGTTAAAGAGGGAACAGAGAGAGAGAGAGAGAACCAGAGAGAGAGAGAGAGAGAGAGAGAGAGAGCCTTGTGTTCCAAGCAGCTCAGGAAGAATGAGTAATGAAGAACTTCCTTTATATGAAAAGACAGAAACAAGTGACATTGGGCAATCAATAACCAATGGAACCCTTCTTTAATCTATCTAAGGGTGACTGTAACTACAAATATTTATGCAGTGGCCCAGAATTTCCATTCATTAGATTTTTTTTTTTTCCTTTTTTAAAAATATGACACTGATAAAAGTGTTTGTAAGCCCAGTTGCTGAGCACGGGCTCATATTTTGAGTAAAAAGCATTGCACTTAGATGTCTGAATGATTGCAATGCCTTGAAATAATTTGATGAATAAGTTAGCACTTGCTTGGAAAATCACAACCCTGGTCTTTTCCATTGGTCTTTTATTTTCAGCAATGTTTCTTCATTGCGGCCTGTATTTAATTAATGATGCAGTCATATCACAGCTTGATAACACAAATTTTGCTGATTTGTTAAACAAAATTGGAGGCACTATGAGACTGGTTCTGCAGCTACTGTATTGTCACTGGTGCTAATCATGCATGAATATGTTATGTTACAACTACAAGGTTGGAAAATTAGTGGCTACTCAGTTTTCAGTGACTTTCTGAACTCAGACATGAGGGGTGTAGCAATGGAAGTGTTGAACTTGTACAGACATTCACCTTTCTTGACGGTGACTTTCGTTTCTGACTCCACTGAGTTCAAGAGACACCTGGGAAGTGTTTATGTAGTTATGAGGTTTTTGGACAGAAATATCTGTCAATTGTGACATCTTTGCATTAGAATGAAGAACCAAGTCTTTTGGAATAGGCAACAACTGGATGTCTTTGATACTTGGTGGATCCTTGGGTACCGCTTGAATGACTTTTTGTCAAGCAAATGGATGTTTATTAAGACTCAGAAGAGTTTACCGCTTGTATTTTGAGGGAACATCACCTATGACATTCTGTCCATACGGCGTGCTTTTCTGGTTATGATCAAACATGTGTCTCAGTGTTGATGACCCCAGCGACTTCCAGAAGTCAAGCAGACGCCAGTTGCCCACTGGAGCAGATTGATGGCTACTTTTGAAAGATGGGGATGGACTGGTTGTCTGCCGAGGTGGCTGTTATCCAGGACTCAAGGTGGGTTTGTAGTGTTGTGGGTGCAGCAACACGTTGCACCAGCACATGCTCCCAAGCATGACTTGGCACCATAATGTTACTTGATAAACACACATTATCAGATTTTTTTGTTTGTTTGCTTTATTTATTTATTTATTTATTTATTTGCTCTAAAATGAGGTTAACAGGCTATTTCCCAAACAAGCTACCTGCAAAACTAGCATGGCCACTCTCTCATTACATTACAAGAAAATGAAAATATTAATCTGTTTTTTTAGGAGTTTATGCTTTAGCAGAATTTTGTTCTTAGAATTGATGATGTGTGATGGTTAGCTACCATGGTAGCGGCTCCTGTAGCATGGAGGGTATTGACTTGCTCCCGGCCACGTCACTGCCAGTTTACTTCCACGTTAGCTCTGTCGCTGGTATGAAAATCCGCGGCTGTCGACATGTTTTACCATAGAGATACACTGTGTATGTGGGAGTGGTATTTGCTCTTGAATTCCAGATTTAAGTAATTATTTGTTTGAATTGCGTTATATTTCTATTGTTGAGACCTTAGTGTGGCCTTCAACTATTGAGGGTTTGGATATAAAACCAAATTAGCAGCAGTCCATACCAACACAAAGCTGGACGATGGAAAAAATGTTCCCACACAATGTCCAGATGTTCAAAATCATATTTATTCCTACCTCATAGACACACCAGGTATATTTGTATTTTATATAATTTATGTCACCAGTGCATTGTGAATTGCTGGTCTGCTCCAGCAATTGCTGCTGATTATTTTCCCCAAAGTAATGCATTATTGAAGTGACGCATAATCCTCTTGGTGTGTCGTGATGTATTTTAATTTTTTTTTTTACTTTGTTGGTACAACCCACTGCCTCACATTGCCCAGGCATTAAACAAATAAAACAAAACAGTGGTGAAAATGAAAAACTTGCATCAACTTCATTGTCCACTACTGATTGTTTACACACCAGCCGCTGTTGCTATGCACGTTGCTAAGACCTCACAGACAGAGTGCCCGGTTGTGCGACCGAGTCAGTAGTAGAGAAAAGAACATGAAAGTTTGTTAGCTAGTGTAGCTGCTCGCTAATAATGAGTTTAGTGTTAATGGGGGCCCATTCCTGTGGCACACCTTCACCTGAAATAGTCAAGGAGCTTTACAATGAGGCCTCATATTCCTACTCTTGTCGTAAATTGCCACGCAAACACCCAGCTCCACAATATAAGCATTAATGGCACCTTAGCGGTGGTCATAAAGGTGAGACAAATCCTGTTCCTCCAACTTTTCCATCCATATTTGTTCATAGAGTTGGGGTATTGAACCCATGACCCTTCATTCACAAGGCTGATTGTCTTTCCAACAGTTACATGAAGGGAGTATATTTGTACAACATGATATTCTGAGCATTATATTGATTTGTTTTAAAACATTTTGTACTTCAGTAGGACAGAATATTATGAAACCACACTGCACTTAATGTAACTGACATTTTGGACAGTCTGTTCTTCCACTTCAATGACCATTTATTGCTAGTCAGCTGACAGGAAAGGAATGTAATAGCAAGGATGTAACACAGATAAACTACATGTGGGCAGAACTATGACTCACCATGTTGCTTGTCAAGTAAGTATGGACAAAACTGGGAATTATGAAGTAGCAGCACTTCCTTCTTTAGAATACTCGGTCCATTGAACAACTTTAATGAGTTGTTTTAGAACTTTCTGTATTCTCCTGCAGCCAAAAAGCACACTAAAATGCTTTATTAACAGCTAAACCCTTTGATATTATCACTTTGGCTAAAGTCAAAAGTCATGGGTAGCTACAGAATAGCAGTGTTGTGTGTAGTTTTGGGTGTTTAACATTTTTCTTGTTCCGTGGTTGCATTAAATAGTGGTCTGACAGCAATCTGACTCAACTCTGATTCACTGCATCTTAAAATTAATTCAGTTTCATGATCCAACACAAATCAGTTTAATTTTGTTCTTCCAGAAAGTGCAAAATCCTTCTAATTTGGAAATTTTACTACACAGGAACAGACAGATAATGAAAACGGTGGAAATGTCAAATGTGAATAGTATTTAAATAATAGTTTTCCTTTAAAATCTATGTGTTATTTTACAAGATATGAATTCAAAGCAATTATTTGTCCAAAAACAAAAATACAGTAAATACACAATGTATTGCTTTTGTAAGACCCCATTCAAAATTATAGTAACATTTGATGAATTTGTACTTATTGTGTATGTTTAGCGTTGTAGCTGTGCAGCTGTGCACGTACAGTATTTTGACAGCTTACACACTAACAGCTAATCAATCAACCTGTCAGCCGCTTCATAATCTGCTGCTCCATTTGCAGTCACTTACTAAACAAGAGCAATCTGAGAACTCTGACATCCGCCAATCTGGATCTGGATCATCTCCAAAATGCAGTGGATTCTTCCATGCCCTAATTGTGGTGAGAATCCGGAAAGTAAGGTTTGTTTTTTGTTGTTGTTGTTGTTGTTTTTGTTTTCTTTTTTGGGTTTTTTTTGGGAGGGGGGGGGACATAATCCTTCAAAGCCTACATAAAGTAAAATCTGGATCCAGATCACCTCCAAATTTAATGGATTCTTCCATGCCCTAATATCAATCTGTGGTGCAATTTTGGTGAGAATCCGGAAAGTAAGGTTTGTTTTTTGTTTTTCTTTTTTGTTTTTTTTTTTGGGGGGGGGGGGGGGGGGGGGGGGACATAATCCTTCAAAGCCTACATAAAATAAAATCTGGATCCAGGTCACCTCCAAATTTAATGGATTCTTTCATGCCCTAATATCAATCTGTGGTGGAATTTTGGTGAGAATCCGTAAAGTAAGGGGGTTTTTTTGGGGGGGGGGGGGGGGGCGGAGACATAATCCTTCAAGGCCTACATAAAGTGAAATGTGGATCCAGGTCACCTCCAAAATTTAATGGATTCTTCCATTCCCTAATATCAATCGATGGAGAAAATTTCATCAAAGTCTGTGCAGTAATTTTAACATGATCTTGCTAACAGACAGACAAATAAATAAATGCCGATGATTTTATTATATATTTGTACAGGACTGTGTCATAAGAAGTCAGTTGTTTGTTACAGTGCTATTGTTTCAGTAATGAGTGCATCTGAGATTTTTGTGAGACATGCACTCAAACTAAAGGTGTTTTATTAAGGTGTAGGGATGGGTACTGTAGAACAGTGGAGAGAAATTACACTTATATGTTGCCGTCTCTCTCTTGCTGCATTCATCAAATGCATGCATAGTCTTTAATATAATGTCCTTTTGCATGTGTGGGTTCCTCTTCCATGCAGTTGGTATTGACAGCAGCCCTGTCCTGTGTTTACTGAAGTGACAGAAATCCATTGTGTTATCAGGAGTGTTTATTTTATTTTATACTTTGGAGAGTAATTTAATCAATTTTCCACCAAAACAATAAAGTTGAGAGGGTGTCATGGGTCTGATATGTACACACAAAACACACATGGCCAATTATTATTACTGGTAGCAGTAGTAGTAGTTATAGTAGTATTTGTTCCTACTGTGTTTTCAAAAATAAGGTAAATGCAGAACATTCAGTACAATGGGTAAGCCCAGACATGGTGCAAACATTTCTCTTTTGTTGTTACAGACAAACAGGATACGTGAGTACGAGCTGGTTCAACCAGACTTACATTGCTAGTTATCTGACATAATTGGGAAACTCACAGAGGACGCCCAGCCAGGAAACATCATTGTCATCATGACTGCTGAATGTCGCCAAGAGGAAGTGACTACAAAGATATATATCAGCAAAGCAACCAAAGAAACTAAAGTGTCCAAGGCTAATTTGACAAATAATAGCAATCCTAACCTTAGCATTAACATAAAAAAATAATCTAACCCTGATCCGCACCTCAACCTAATGAAGGTGGTTACAGGTTACTGTTATCCCAAGTGGTAGTGGCTACAGGTACAGTCCTATGCATGCCCACCCGTACTGAGTAGGTACTGCCCAGTAGTAGAAACCAGTAGTATTAACAGTCTATTACAATACTACAAGTACTAGCCTAGGAGTGATTGTCTGTGTTTGTAAAAGCATATCTTTGGTTTTGACTTTCTGTGGCGATAATACATGAGCTCTTGTCACATGAATTCTGCCAAAATTCAAAATACCAGCATAAGTTCCACAAAAGACATCAACAATTTTACTTTGTTGGAGATAAGTAGTCTCAGTACGGACTATATTAAAAGTCTACAATACATTGTTAAATTACTGCATGGTGCTACTGGCTTCTGTCATAGCCACTGACCACTACTGTACAGCAGTGTCTCCTACCTGCAGCCATGACTACTTGGGATGCAAGTGACATACCTGTATACATTTCCTAACCCAATCCCAAGCCTGAACTTAACCAAAATCAAAACATAACCCCAACATCACCTCAGCTTCTAAGCACAGTCCAGAAAGTTTAAATGGGGCTGAGATCAGGACTTTGGGGAGACTTTAGTCTGATATAGCCTTTCCACAGAAGATATCTGAGCTGCTTTTACTTTTTGTATTACTCCATTCATTTTGTGCAATGCACCAGTTCTGCTAAGAACCAAACTGCCCCATGCTGAACACTTGGTGCACTTGGGGTTGAATGTCTTACCTTCACGTCTCCAAACATAACCATGGTCATTGTGGCCAAACAACTCTATCTTTGTCTCACTGGGCAGAAAATGTTCCTCCTGAAGATTCTTTTCTTTGTCCGTGCACTCAGCTGCAAATTTTACTTGAAAATAAAGGTGTCAATTTCTTGGGTGGCAGTTTTTCAGTCCATGATGATGTGAATCTGCATTTTGATTTCAAGGTTTATTCACACACACACATATCATAAACTTAAAATACAATATATATAGTACAAAGGTTCACATTGACTAGATGCATGAAAAGGTCACCCCAAGGAAGCTATTTAAAGCTTTTGATGGGGGACCCAGTTTCCTACAAATAAAAAGGTAAATGGACTGCATTTATATAGCGCTTTTCCATCTGCATCAGACGCTCAAAGCGCTTTACAATTATGCCATGCATTCACCCCGATGCCAGGGTGCTGCCATACATGGTGCTCACTACACACCGGGAGCAATAGGGGATTAAAGACCTTGCCCAAGGGCCCTTAGTGATTTTCCAGTCAGGCGGGGATTTGAACCGAGGATCTTCTGGTCTCAAGCCCAACACCTTAACCACTAGACCATTTACCTAAACAGACAAGATGTTGGCCAGATATCTTTTGAATACAACAACATACAGACATACATGACTGACACATAACAGACAATCCCAGCATTCTGATGACATGAGATTAGTAGGTACACTCCAGATATAATTAATGGAGAAAGATCAATGATTGGTAAATTAATCCGACAATGACAGCAGCTGCATCTTTAGCTTTTTCTTGAAGATGGAGCAGGATTGAGACATTTTTAGTTTCTCTGCAGTCCTTTGCCACCAATACTGAAGCTGGTACACTTTAACCATTGTTTTTCCCCAGTAATTAGGTTTTTATTCCTGGTAACATAGGCGTGCATAGGAAGGTAGACTGGAATGAGGTCACACAGTTTATGGTTGAGTTTGTAGACAACCTGGTACATTATATACAAGCATTCTCTAGAAAATTATACTCATCAAGCCTTAGAAGATTGTAACAGTGGAAAGGTTTGCTGGCAGGACAATTAAACTCAGACCATGATAAGCACCTCTTCACACATAACATGAAAGACACAGAAACTGGAAGAAAATCTGTGAACCAAAGACGAAATGGGGAACCATGAACCATAGTGCTCGTACACGAACACAGTGCAAGCAGGTTGAAAGGTGTTGCACCACAACGCACCGTTGATGTGGAGAAAAATAAAATAAAAAACAACTGGTTTATATCACTGGTTGATATAAATAATAAATAAAAGGGGATGCAATACGGAACCCTACAGTTAAATAACCCTGGTTAAATAAAAATAAATGCCACTCATGGGATTTGAACCTGCAATTTGCAAACGCTCTGATTACCAGATGGAAACTTTACCACTGTGCTACAATCACAGTCTTATAACAGGAGTGTAAAATGGCTAAAATCAACAAGCAGATAAACATATTTTTTAAACAAAGAGAAAAAAGCACCGTGATAACCGACCGACCGGCGTTTGTTACAGTGTATTTTTGCTGATACATAACTGAAAGTGGCATATTTGTCGTACTGTTGGCTTGTCACCTGCGGCGCGCCACTCACAGGAGATGCATGTCGGGCCGGGCCCCACGCATGTGTCTGGCCTGACACACGTGTCCTGTCAGACAGACGTGACATTCAGATCACCTGCTGTGTGTCCACATGAACTGTTGGTCCATTTCAGCTGGGACAACCTGTCAATGTGCCACGGCACATCATGTTTTGGGAAGGAAGCGCAGGGGGGGGCAAAACACACGCACATGTGTTGTGCGGGGAGCCGACACTCTTGTATGGATGTTAGGCGGTAGGCGGTATTGTATCACTTCCTGTTCCGGAGCACAGCGGTGTTTTGCTGTATCTGTTAATTTTGGCTCTCTGTTGGGACTGTTTACACAGAGACTGCTACCTGCTGCTTTGGACTTTGAACTAATAGTCTTTTTCAAGACTTTTTTACTTTTTTACCTTTTTATTTTTTTTTTTTTTTACTTTTTTACTTGACTCTACTGGTGGTCGGCTCTCACTGCGGTATTGTATCACTTCTTGTTCCGGAGCACAGCGGTGTTTTTCTGTATCTGTTAGCTGTTTGATCTGCGCAGTTAGATTGATCTAGTTATCTAGATTACGATTTGTTTCCCAGTGTAATCTTTACGTGCCTTAACTAAAGCACTCCTTCTGCTGAATCACCTCTAAATTATTTACACATTATTCGCTTTGCGTGTTTTTAGGAATCCGCTAGCTTAGCGTAGCTACTAGCTCTTAGCCGATTTAGCATGGCGGCTTCTCCTGTCTCTCCCGCACTTTTCTGCTCTGGGTGTGAAATGTTTAGTTATTCCTCGGCCTCCTTTAGCAGTAATGGTACTTGTAATAAGTGTAGCTTATTCGTAGCTTTGGAGGCCAGGCTGGGCGAATTGGAGACTCGGCTCCGCACCGTGGAAAATTCTACAGCTAGCAAGGCCCCTGTAGTCGGTGCGGACCAAGGTAGCTTAGCCGCCGTTAGTTCCCCCCTGGCAGATCCCGAGCAGCCGGGAAAGCAGGCCGACTGGGTGACTGTGAGGAGGAAGCGTAGCCCTAAACAGAAGCCCCGTGTACACCGCCAACCCGTTCACATCTTAACCGTTTTTCCCCACTCGACGATACACCCGCCGAGGATCAAACTCTGGTTATTGGCGACTCTGTTTTGAGAAATGTGAAGTTAGCGACACCAGCAACCATAGTCAATTGTCTTCCGGGGGCCAGAGCAGGCGACATTGAAGGAAATTTGAAACTGCTGGCTAAGGCTAAGCGTAAATTTGGTAAGATTGTAATTCACGTCGGCAGTAATGACACCCGGTTACGCCAATCGGAGGTCACTAAAATTAACATTGAATCGGTGTGTAACTTTGCAAAAACAATGTCGGACTCTGTAGTTTTCTCTGGGCCCCTCCCCAATCAGACCGGGAGTGACATGTTTAGCCGCATGTTCTCCTTGAATTGCTGGCTGTCTGAGTGGTGTCCAAAAAATGAGGTGGGCTTCATAGATAATTGGCAAAGCTTCTGGGGAAAACCTGGTCTTGTTAGGAGAGACGGCAGCCATCCCACTTTGGATGGAGCAGCTCTCATTTCTAGAAATCTGGCCAATTTTCTTAAATCCTCCAAACCGTGACTATCCAGGGTTGGGACCAGGAAGCAGAGTTGTAGTCTTACACACCTCTCTGCAGCTTCTCTCCCCCTGCCATCCCCTCATTACCCCATCCCCGTAGAGACGGTGTCTGCTCCCAGACTACCAATAACCAGCAAAAATCTATTTAAGCATAAAATTCAAAAAGAAAAAATAATATAGCACCTTCAACTGCACCACAGACTAAAACAGTTAAATGTGGTCTATTAAACATTAGGTCTCTCTCTTCTAAGTCCCTGTTGGTAAATGATATAATAATTGATCAACATATTGATTTATTCTGCCTAACAGAAACCTGGTTACAGCAGGATGAATATGTTAGTTTAAATGAGTCAACACCCCCGAGTCACACTAACTGTCAGAATGCTCGTAGCACGGGCCGGGGTGGAGGATTAGCAGCAATCTTCCATTCCAGCTTATTAATTAATCCAAAACCCAGACAGAGCTTTAATTCATTTGAAAGCTTGTCTCTTAGTCTTGTCCATCCAAATTGGAAGTCCCAAAAACCAGTTTTATTTGTTATTATCTATCGTCCACCTGGTCGTTACTGTGAGTTTCTCTGTGAATTTTCAGACCTTTTGTCTGACTTAGTGCTTAGCTCAGATAAGATAATTATAGTGGGCGATTTTAACATCCACACAGATGCTGAGAATGACAGCCTCAACACTGCATTTAATCTATTATTAGACTCTATTGGCTTTGCTCAAAAAGTAAATGAGTCCACCCACCACTTTAATCATATCTTAGATCTTGTTCTGACTTATGGTATGGAAATAGAAGACTTAACAGTATTCCCTGATAACTCCCTTCTGTCTGATCATTTCTTAATAACATTTACATTTACTCTGATGGACTACCCAGCAGTGGGGAATAAGTTTCATTACACTAGAAGTCTTTCAGAAAGCGCTGTAACTAGGTTTAAGGATATGATTCCTTCTTTATGTTCTCTAATGCCATATACCAACACAGTGCAGAGTAGCTACCTAAACTCTGTAAGGGAGATAGAGTATCTCGTCAATAGTTTTACATCCTCATTGAAGACAACTTTGGATGCTGTAGCTCCTCTGAAAAAGAGAGCTTTAAATCAGAAGTGTCTGACTCCGTGGTATAACTCACAAACTCGTAGCTTAAAGCAGATAACCCGTAAGTTGGAGAGGAAATGGCGTCTCACTAATTTAGAAGATCTTCACTTAGCCTGGAAAAAGAGTCTGTTGCTCTATAAAAAAGCCCTTCGTAAAGCTAGGACATCTTTCTACTCATCACTAATTGAAGAAAATAAGAACAACCCCAGGTTTCTTTTCAGCACTGTAGCCAGGCTGACAAAGAGTCAGAGCTCTATTGAGCTGAGTATTCCATTAACTTTAACTAGTAATGACTTCATGACTTTCTTTGCTAACAAAATTTTAACTATTAGAGAAAAAATTACTCATAACCATCCCAAAGACGTATCGTTATCTTTGGCTGCTTTCAGTGATGCCGGTATTTGGTTAGACTCTTTCTCTCCGATTGTTCTGTCTGAGTTATTCTCATTAGTTACTTCATCCAAACCATCAACATGTTTATTAGACCCCATTCCTACCAGGCTGCTCAAGGAAGCCCTACCATTATTTAATGCTTCGATCTTAAATATGATCAATCTATCTTTGTTAGTTGGCTATGTACCACAGGCTTTTAAGGTGGCAGTAATTAAACCATTACTTAAAAAGCCATCACTTGACCCAGCTATCTTAGCTAATTATAGGCCAATCTCCAACCTTCCTTTTCTCTCAAAAATTCTTGAAAGGGTAGTTGTAAAACAGCTAACTGATCATCTGCAGAGGAATGGTCTATTTGAAGAGTTTCAGTCAGGTTTTAGAATTCATCATAGTACAGAAACAGCATTAGTGAAGGTTACAAATGATCTTCTTATGGCCTCGGACAGTGGACTCATCTCTGTGCTTGTTCTGTTAGATCTCAGTGCTGCTTTTGATACTGTTGACCATAAAATTTTATTACAGAGATTAGAGCATGCCATAGGTATTAAAGGCACTGCGCTGCGGTGGTTTGAATCATATTTGTCTAATAGATTACAATTTGTTCATGTAAATGGGGAATCTTCTTCACAGACTAAAGTTAATTATGGAGTTCCACAAGGTTCTGTGCTAGGACCAATTTTATTCACTTTATACATGCTTCCCTTAGGCAGTATTATTAGACGGTATTGCTTAAATTTTCATTGTTACGCAGATGATACCCAGCTTTATCTATCCATGAAGCCAGAGGACACACACCAATTAGCTAAACTGCAGGATTGTCTTACAGACATAAAGACATGGATGACCTCTAATTTCCTGCTTTTAAACTCAGATAAAACTGAAGTTATTGTACTTGGCCCCACAAATCTTAGAAACATGGTGTCTAACCAGATCCTTACTCTGGATGGCATTACCCTGACCTCTAGTAATACTGTGAGAAATCTTGGAGTCATTTTTGATCAGGATATGTCATTCAAAGTGCATATTAAACAAATATGTAGGACTGCTTTTTTGCATTTACGCAATATCTCTAAAATCAGAAAGGTCTTGTCTCAGAGTGATGCTGAAAAACTAATTCATGCATTTATTTCCTCTAGGCTGGACTATTGTAATTCATTATTATCAGGTTGTCCTAAAAGTTCCCTAAAAAGCCTTCAGTTAATTCAAAATGCTGCAGCTAGAGTACTGACGGGGACTAGAAGGAGAGAGCATATCTCACCCATATTGGCCTCTCTTCATTGGCTTCCTGTTAATTCTAGAATAGAATTTAAAATTCTTCTTCTTACTTATAAGGTTTTGAATAATCAGGTCCCATCTTATCTTAGGGACCTCGTAGTACCATATTACCCCAATAGAGCGCTTCGCTCTCAGACTGCAGGCTTACTTGTAGTTCCTAGGGTTTGTAAGAGTAGAATGGGAGGCAGAGCCTTCAGCTTTCAGGCTCCTCTCCTGTGGAACCAGCTCCCAATTCAGATCAGGGAGACAGACACCCTCTCTACTTTTAAGATTAGGCTTAAAACTTTCCTTTTTGCTAAAGCTTATAGTTAGGGCTGGATCAGGTGACCCTGAACCATCCCTTAGTTATGCTGCTATAGACGTAGACTGCTGGGGGGTTCCCATGATGCACTGTTTCTTTTTCTTTTTGCTCTGTATGCACCACTCTGCATTTAATCATTGGTGATCGATCTCTGCTCCCCTCCACAGCATGTCTTTTTCCTGGTTCTCTCCCTCAGCCCCAACCAGTCCCAGCAGAAGACTGCCCCTCCCTGAGCCTGGTTCTGCTGGAGGTTTCTTCCTGTTAAAAGGGAGTTTTTCCTTCCCACTGTAGCCAAGTGCTTGCTCACAGGGGGTCGTTTTGACCGTTGGGGTTTTACATAATTATTGTATGGCCTTGCCTTACAATATAAAGCGCCTTGGGGCAACTGTTTGTTGTGATTTGGCGCTATATAAAAAAAATTGATTGATTGATTGATATGTCACGTGTATTTGGCAACGCCACAGTCGTGGGGGCACAAATTTCACAGCCAGCTCAAAAGTGATCGCCTGCTGACTGTTTTCGTGCTAACAGTACGATTGACCACACATTTTCTAAGTGCCAAGTGAGCGGTATTAGATGTTTGTGTGTGTCACCTGGAATCTGGCCGACACCTGCTGTGAGAGGGATCGAATGGGCTCTCACAGGGCACACTCTGCCTTTCTGCCGCTGGAGTGCACAAATAGTTGTAGCAACAGGTGTACGAGGCATTTGAGGCAGCTCCGATTTTACACATATTTGTCATGGTTAGTGGTGGCTTGACCCTGGAAGTTGTAGGAGGCAAATGCAGACTCACAGACACAGGTGTTGGAGTAAGAAAAAAATAACTTTATCTGGTAAGCTGGCAATAGGTTCGGTACACACGAAATCAGTCAATGTAGTGGAGGTACAGGCAGGTAGCAAGCTGAGGCGGAGTCCAAAAAACAAGCACAGTTCCAAATACACAGCAACAGGAGTTCACAGGGCTGAGGCAGAGGCGAAGTCAAAAATGAGCAGAGTTCAGGGACAAGACGAGGCGGAAGTCGGTAACACAGGCAAGGTCAGAAATATTACGAGACAAAACAGGACAAAGGCGTGAGGCTGGAAAGTGCAACATGCAACAATCTGGCGAGCGACTGTGAGACTGTGAGGGCTTAAATACGAGTGGAAGAATCAGAGTGTGAAATGAGGAACAGGTGTGCAGAGAGTGCTGGAAGGAGGCGTGACCAGGGAAGACAAAGGTAAGTGCAAGAGAGTGCAGTAAGGCAAAAGCAACGTGCACTGGGGCAAGATAATTAAATGACAGAAAAACCAACGGTGCAAAATGTGATGTGCTTGACTAACCATAATAAACACGAACAAAACAGAGGGGGCGAAACTAAAACTAAGGTGGCGAGTCGAGGAGAGAAAAACCAATGATAACTAAAAAGAGAGGGCGTGACACAGGAAGTGAATACACTAAACATGTCAAAACAAACTATTGACAGAATAGGAAATAAATGATGAACAAATCAAAAACCAGGGACTAGGTAATGCAATGAATGACTAAACCATAAATAAATGATACACAGAATAAAACCGGTAACAGAAGCATTACACAAAGTACAGAAATGAACAGAACCAAACCAAGACTTACATGACCATATATAATAATATGAAAAGTAAAACTATAAAACCCTCAATGGAAGCCTAGACCAAATAAGGGGAAACCCAGACATGAACCCCAGGCTGGGGCAGATCCTGACAATATTGCATACAATTCCTGCTTCATGCGCAATTCAGCCACATTCATACTATGTGTGAAGGAGCCCTAAGGCATGTATGACTTTCTTTTGAAGGGTGTGTAAATGTAAATGTGTTACAACATATGATATTGCAGTAATGAAAATGAGGCTCAAATAAAGTTTTATACTGGGTGAAAAGTGCAGAGAGTGGAAGAAGTGTCTCAACTTAAAAAAACAAAGCAACATATTTAAACAGCTTTTTTTTGGTAGATCATCAGTATGACATTTGAAATTAAGAAATTCATCAATGAGGATTCCTAGGAACTTTGTAGCATTTGCTCTTGCAATATCCTCTCAGTTATTTTGGGACAAATTTGCTTGGTGTCTTTTTTATTGGAATGGAATACAATGTAGTTTATTTTGCTGTTATTGAAAGAAACATTATTACACCTAAACCAGGTGTCTATTTTCACAAGCTCATTTTTATGATTTCTTCCAGTTCAGCTATATTTGTGTGTGCAAAAAGCAAGTTTGTGTCATCAACAAAAAATACTTTATGTAGTAGAGATGAGGAATTAAAGCCATTTATATACAAAATGAACAGAAGTGGCCCTAAAATGGAGCCCTGGGGGACCCCATGATTGATGGATTTGTATGACGATTTATGTTATGTTTATCTAAACATATTGGTTACTTCCAAACAGATAACTACTAAACCAGTCTAGTGTTAGTCCTGTGATACAATAGTGTTACTACTTATTAATTAGATTGACTGTAGTCAGTAACTGTGGGGCTCTGGTTGCTACCAGCTCATGGTAGGTCTGTGCTTTGGTCACTCCTTGATTGTTCCTGACCATCAGAACCAATTTCCTTTCAGGTGAGGGAGGCAGTCTGGGTCTTCTTCCTACATTTGACAAAGTAGTTACACAGCACAATATCTTGTACACACTTACAACTGTTTGAACTGATGATGTTGGAATCTGTAGTTGTTTAGACATGACTTTAAGACATATTCCTGACTCATGGATTCCTAGAGCAAATTAACCTTTTTCTGTCCTCAGTGCTGTCATAGGCAGCTTTCTCAGCTACTTATACAGCCCAGAGTTTTCACCAAGCCATTCACCATGACTCATCTGGATGATTGTCCTCAGAGAAGAATCAACTTTCAGGGACATGAACAAAGCTAATCCTTTAAAATCACACACACAGACACACACACCCTGATGTCTCTATTCCAGCTAAAGCTGGTTATCCATGCAGATTGGTAGGTTTGTGGATTTAGTAATTATGTTTTTATGCATGTCCAGTTGGTATTGAATAACTTTTTCTGTCAATAAATTAATCACTTTAGATCTGTATTTTAATTTCAATTTTAAATTTATTTTCATTTATATAGCACCAAATCACAACATAGTTTCCTCAAGGCGCTTCACACAAGTAAGGTCTAACCTTACCAACCCCCAGAGCAAGCACACAGGCAACAGTGGTAAGGAAAAACTCCCTCTGATTATACTGAGGAAGAAACGTCAAGCAGACCAGACTCAAAGGCGTGACCCTCTGCTTGGGACATGCTACCGACAAATTACAAACCAATTCACAAAACGAATACAGAGGAAATGTTGCCGGTGCGCAGGACAGGAGGGTTATAGAAACAGACACAACCCCCATCTCTGGATGGAGCTGCACCTCAAACAGAGAGAAAAAACAGAATCAGGTATCAGAAAGACAATAAATACAGTATAATTTGTCAGCATTAAGCAACAAGAAAAACAGAAGAAATACTATGGTGATCACCGGCCACTAGCCCTAAGCTTCAATAAAAGACCCAGAATTTAGATAAAGTTGAGGCTGCGGCCTGCTCCATTTCCTAATAAAATGAATTAAAAGAGTAAAAAGCATAGTAACATACTGTACCAGTATGCTAGCCATACAAAAGGGAAAGCAAGTGCGTCTTAAGTCTGGACTTGAAAGTCTCTACAGAATCTGACTGTTTATTGATACAGGAAGATCATTCCACAGAACAGGGGCATGATAAGAGAAAGCTCTGTGACCCACAGACTTCTTATTCACCCTAGGGACACAAAGTAGTCATGCACCCTGAGAACACAGAGCCCGGGCCAGTACATAGGGTTTAATTAGGTCAGCTAAGTAGGGAGGTGCCAGTCTGTGATCAATTTTATAGGTTAGTAGCAGAACATAAAATCTGATCTCACAGGGACAGGAAGCCAGCGAAGAGATGCCAAAATGGGTGTAATGTGGTCAAACATTCTGCTTTTGTCAAAAGTGTGGCAGCACCATTGTGAACCAATTCAAGACCGCTAATGCTGGACTGCAGTAAACTAGAAAACAGAACATTGCAGTAGTCCAATCTAGAAGAAACTAATACATGAATCAGGGTCTCAGCATCAGCCAAAGACAGGATGGGAAGAATCTTCATATTTCACAGATGGAAGAAAGCAGTCCTCGTAATATCTCTAATGTGGAGGTCAAAGGTCAATGTAGGATCAAAAATTACCCCAAGGTGTTGTGAAAGTGTAGGAACACGGACCCACAACAGGGGGCGCAAATGAACGGACAATGGAGAAGGTAAATAACAAGTTTTACTGTTGTGAAACGAGCACAACCAATACAACAATCAACAATTTGGGATTAAGCCGAATTCTGCTGGTGTCGTGTGGGCAGGCTCGAAGGTAGGAGACGTCCGTCCGAGTCGAACCGGAACCACCCAGATCTCCTCTGCCACCGAACCCTGGAAATACCGGAACCGCCAAGTCCCGAAGTCCCAGGTGGCCACTGCCTCCGCTCGTCGGATCCGGTACTGCTGGCAAGAGAGAGCAACAAACACACAGGTGTGGATGCGGCTGCACCCAGTAACACGGAGAGGGAAGAAGCCGCCTCCACCTCTCGTCACGTTAAAACAGGAAGGTGAGTACTTATCCAAGCAATTGGCTTTCGGTAGTCAGCTGTCCTGAAAGGTTTAACACGTATTATCAAATATACAGAATATGCTGCAGAGTAGTTTACCTCTATCTCAAGGCGATATCTCGGCACTGAGGTGGAGACGCCGTCCTGCTGATATACCTCCGTGCTGAGTGGAACAGCTGTGTCCAGTGATGGGTGACAGCTGTCACCCTGGCTGCTCTCGTGAGGCGGCAGCGCCCTCTGGTGCCTGGAGCCCACACTCCAGGCAGGGCGCCCTCTGGTGGTGGTGGGCCAGCAGTACCTCCTCTTCAGCGGCCCACACAACACAAGGTTCCTCACTTTGTCAATGTGATGTATGACACACAAGAGGTCACTCAGCATTGTGTTTTAAAGACAGTATAAAATGATAAGAAGTATGTAATGAAATAAAATATATTTTAAAAGGGCAGCAAGAGCTTAAGAAGCATATGTAATAAAAGAATTAAAAAATAAATGTAAGAAAGGCATGTGATCAAAAGTAGCTGTATTGCACATTGTGAAAGTGTCAAGTGGGATTTGGCGGCAATGAAGTGAGGTCATCTGTGGTAAAGTGACCATTCTAGTAAAGTGTGATGAAGTGTGATAAAGTGTCTAGTTGAATTGTCAGTGTTTAGTGCGAGTACAGTGAGGTGGTCTCTGTCTTGGCATTGAGAAGCCTGATGGCTTGTTGACAGAAACTGTTCCTAAGTGTTGTGGTGCATGCAGCCAAGCTCCTGTATCACTTGCTTGATGGTAGCAGGGAGAATAGCTGATGGCAAGATGGTTGTTGTCTGTGATGCTACTGTGCGCGTCTCGCAGGCATTACTGGCTATATCTCCGGCACATCCCAGTTTGTCCCTCAACCAAAACTTTGGGAAAACTGGATAAATCCAATTAGCAGTTTGACTTTAGCTTGGCATTTAACACCATTCTCCGGGATGTCCTCCAGTCCAGTTCCAGCCTACACCTATCAGTGGATCATAAACTTTCTGACAGACAGGAAGCAGCAGGTCAGGCTGGCAAAAATAATATCCAACACCCGGACTCTCAGCACCGGTGCCCCCCAGGGTTGTGTGCTGACTCCACTGCTATTCTACACTGCTACACAAACGACTGCACCTAGAGTGATCCATCTGTGAAACTCCTCATGTTTGCGGACGACACAACAGTCATCGGCCTCATCCCAGACAGTAACAAGTCTGTATGCAGGAGGGAGGTGGAACAGCTGGTCCTCTGGTGTGGCTCGAACAATCTGGAGCTCAGATAGAAGTGGACTTGAGGTAGACCTCCCCACCTTTGCTCCCCATCACCAACCACAACAGCAGTGTGTCTATGGTGGGCACATTCAGTTTTCTGGCCAACACCATCTCCCAGGACTTGAAATGAACAGCCAACATAGACAGAGGTGAAGAAGGATGAGGAGAGGATGTACACCTGCCTCAGGAAGTTCAACCTGCCACAGGAGCTGCTGGTGAACTCTACATGGCTAATACAGTCTGACCTCTGCCAGTTCATCATTGTCTGGTTTGGTTTAGTGACCAAAGTGGACAGGAACAGACTGCAGAGGATAATCAGGACCACAGAGAGGATCAAGGGTGCCAACCTGCCTTCCATTAGGACTTGTACTCTTTAAGAGTGAGAAAGCAGGCAGGTGCCATCAGCAGTGCCTCCTCTCACCCAGGATTCACCCTCTTCTCACCTCTCCCCTCTGGTCGGCAGTATATATCACTATACACCAAAACCACCAGGCTAAGAAAGAGTTTCTTTCCTCAGACCATCAGTAAGTTGAACAAACACGTTCAATGCCGTTAATGTTCTAACCTTGCACAATCCACCATATGTAAAAGTATCTCTAAAACTGTGTATATTTAGGCTTTCTTTATTCCTATAGTGTTTATTGTTCTTTGTTCTTGTTGTTTGTTCTATTGTTCTGCTGACGTGCTTTCCTGCATACGTTGACTGTGTTCTGAGCCCCGGATATGTCCTCTCTGATGCCCTATGTGTTTTAAGTTCTATTTTATATATTTTGTGTTTTTTTAATATCCGAAACTATTTAGTATGAGATACATGTTTTAAAAATATACTTTTTTGGGTGGGTGGGGGGGGGCGCATACTTTTTGAGCACTGTGCATTAGTATGCAGATATTTCAAATAACCAGTCTTACCTTCTTTATGTATGCTTTTAACATCAAAGGGCAGATCAGACTTTAACGCTTTCCAGTTGCGCAGCAAAAAAACAATCTGCTGGGACACAAGCTAAACTTTGATCCACTACTTTTCCAGTTTCAGCAGGAAACAGCTGTTGTTGACTTTGAAGGGAAGCGTGCAAACTGTTTGGCAGTTGCCAGCACTGTATGTACACGGTGTAAACACTTTGCTGTGCTTTGACGGCCTTCCCATGTTTCCCACAGATTATTAACAGGCACCGGGTGTCATAAACTATTTTGAGAACCTGCAGCAGACTTTGAGCTCAGATTGGTGCAGAGGTTGGTGCTTACTGTACTCAGCACAACACCTTCCTACCCTGGTTGGAAAGGCGATTCTGATCAGAGATCACGGAGGAGGTGTGAGCACTTGTTTCCATACCATAACCACATAATCCAGTTTTATGTCTCCTTCCTGCTCATCTACAATCTTCTTCACACCCTGAGATCAGGACTCCTCCAGATATAAACAACCTGACACCCAGAGAGATCAATGACAGGAAATAGCCAGTCTGTTAAAGGGACATTTCAACCAAATAATTGAAAAAGACTGGCGTCTGGTAAACACGTGTTGAGGTTTTCAGATTGCACCCTGTAAAAATCGTGTCACTGCAGAACAAAAGAATGTGGAAGAATAACCATGCATATTCAATGGTGCTACATTTTAAAGCAGTGTCAGTGCCACATAAGTGTATCTCATCATTTTAATGTGCCAACAATAAATTTCAGAGAAATAAGTAATTGGATTATTATTACATCCAATCAGAAGGTTATGCTTTCATTTACACGTCCTTTTCACTGACTTGTTGGACTGACAAGCACATGCTCAGTTTGACGTAGTCATATACTGTATCTATGGTGATGGTCCTATATGATGATGGGCACCATTCCTGCCAACTGCTGTTGGAAAATGAATCTATTTTGCAACTTTTGGTGAGTGGGAATAAAACACACTGTAACTCTTGCAAACATAGGGAGAACATTTAAAATTCAGACAGAAAGGAAATGGACTTTTGTGGACTCAAACCCATAACGTTTTTTGCTGTGCAGCAAGAATGCAAACCAATTGCGCTGCCCATGATATTAATACAAAGCTAAATGAAATAAACCAACAGATAATTAACTGGACATAACGCATAGTAAAAGCAGTTGGAGTCTGGTCAGCAAATAATGTCTCAATAGTGGACATGCATGAAAATGGTAGGGCTGTCCCACTGTACAATGAACAATTTTAGAACCATTTAAAAAAGTCTACCATAGCAAAATCAAAATTTTCGCAGCATACTTGTATATACACATATACGTCTTGTGTGAAGATCCAGGTCAAAAGATAGGTGAGATGGCAATGGCATAGTAGAGTCGAATTGTGTCCCAATTACTTGCTCGCCTACATCTAGTATGCACCACAGTACTGGTTGGATACTAATAACCAATAAGTACATACTGAATATTCAGAGGCAGGGAAAGTGAATAAATATGAACACAATGTAAAGCTACCTAAGAAGTTAACAGTGAATCAAAGATTAACTGATTATAAAGCAAATGTAACATAAACCCAACTACCAGTAAATATAAAGTGAAGAGAATATATAGGTAACTCAAATGCTAATTGAATCTAAATACTCAATTTTTTCACATTCTTAGTGTTTGTCAAGCAGCTGCTCTCATTTGTTCAGGGCTGCCACAGCAAATCCAGCACAGATCTGCACTGAGATTTGGCACAGGTTTTACACTGGATGCCCTCCTGACCATCCCTGCTCACCTATCCAAGTATTGACAAGGATCCATTCTGTGTAGCTTCTGAAATCTGACAGGATCAGGTTCAGACAGAGCAGACTGGCTGCTTATTTTACACTGTTAGTATGATACCTAAAACAAAATAAAAAATATAATGTAATGGTAAAATACCCTCAGCCGTATGACCCACACACACACACACACACTCACACACACTATCAATCAATTAATCAATCAATCCTCAACAATATTTACATTTTAACAGCGTCTGCAGGAGGGCGTGCAGACAGTGGCAAGAGCAGAAGTTGGCTTTAAGTTAGCATAGATTAGCGTGCACGCTAACGTCCGCAAAATGTCTTGTAAATGACTCCAGAGGTGTTATTAGGTTACAAAACAGTGTTTTCAGTTTTGGAACTGTTTATTTCTTGCTATCTTTTACATAATATATGACAAAGAGGTTATATTTACACACAAATGAAACAGAGGTTGCAGCTAGCTAGACCAGCCACTGATGTCACGGTGCCACTCTACTGTGATTGGCTGTCCCCACCCCCACCCCTAAAAAAAAAAAAATGGAACAGAATAAAACAGAACGTGACATTTTAACCTTAAAATACCTCTTTAAATAGGTCAAGGTTAGCCATCTTTGAACTTATCCAAGGTCTGTGTCCCAAGAATGTTTCAACTCAATTTATTTTCATTTATAGCAGTGAAAGGTAATCCCAAAATGCCACAATATGTGCCCAAGGGGTGCTATATAAAGGGAGAAAAGCAGGGGGCCTAAGACAGACCCCTGTGGAACCCCAAATTTCATGTCACTAAGATTAGAGGTAGTGTTACTGTACAAAACACAGTGAGAACGACTGGTCAAGTATGATGTCAGCCATGCAAGGGCACTCCCAGTAATCCCAAAATGATTTTCCAGTAGAATATGATGATCCACTGTATCAAATGCAGCACTGAGATCTAACAGCAACAGAACCGTAGTGGTGTCCGAATCCATTGTAAGCAGATCATTTACCACTTTAGTGAGAGCCGTCTCTGTGGAATGATATTTTCTAAAAGCAGACTGCAGTGGCTCAAAGAGATTATTCTCAGTAAGATAGTCTATGAGCTGCCGTGACACCACTTTTCCAGAATTTTAGAGCAAAATGATAGATTTGTTATCGGCCGACAGTTTGTCAATACACTAGGGTCAAGATTAGGTTTCCTAAGTAATGGTTTAATCACTGCAGATTTTAAACATTTAGGAACAGATCCAGAAGTTAAAGAAAGATTAATAATTTCCAGCACAGTCAGCCCAAGAGTGGGCCACAGGTCCTTAAATAGTTTTGTTGGTATAGGATCAAATAAACAGGTTGTGCTTTTTGTTGACATTACAAGTTTTGTCAAACAGAACTGACATCATTGATGACGATGGTCAACCGACCGACAAGTTTTGTCAGCATGCCTAGTGAGATACTATCAAATTCTTTAAATCTAGGTAATACTTCAGTAGTGGCACCCACCTCAATAGCAGGGTGTAGTGGCTGGGTTAAGGCATGCCCGGATATATTTAACGTGATGTCTTCTATTTTCTTCCCAAAGTAATCCAGGAAATCTTGTGCTGTAAAAGGAGAGCGAACTACAGGTGGTTGTCCATGCATAAGTGTTGCCACCGTGTCGAACAAGAACTTTGAGTTATGCTTGTTTTTGTTGATCAAATCAGAGTAGTAGGTCCACTTTGTAGCCAATAATACATGCTTATAGTCTAAGATAGCATCACGCCACGCAAGGTGAAATACTTCTAATTTTGAACGACGTCATTTCCGTTCTAGACGTCTTGCTTTATGCTTGAGGTCACGCAGAACCAAGGTGACTGTGATTTGGGGGAGCACGGTTTTAACACAGGTGGTGCAATCATGTCGAGTGTAGTTTTGAGCACTGAGTTTAAACTATCCACAAGTCTGTCTACTGACTGGGTATTTGTCAGATGTGAAGCTAAGACATCAGGCAGTCTAGCTTTGAGTTCAGTCTTAGTTGAGGAGTTGATGCATCGCCGTAATGATATATAAGGTTGTTGTTCCACTAAACACGGCAGCGAAACTGTAAACTTAATAAGTGAGTGATCAGACACCACTGATGTAAGAGGCATGATGTCAATATTCGTGACAGCAATACCACATGCGAGAACCAGATCCAGGGTATTTCCACTAATGTGCGTCGAATCCCGAATGCATTGCCGAAATCCTAATGCAGCCACAATTTCCATAAATGATTTGCACCAATGATCAGAATGTTATCTACACTAGTTGACAAGTTAGAGATGAACGCACCAAATTCATCTAAGAATTCAGAATATGGGCCAGGAGGCCTATATACAGTGACAAAGTAATACGACTGAATTTTATTCTTCTGTCGTTGGTAATGTGTAATATCCTGAGCAGAGCGGAGAATCAGATGCTCAAATGAGTTATATTTGTGACCCCCAACAGCTAATAAGCTAAACCTAGATTTATAAATAAGAGCAACACCCCCACCTTGCTTTGCATCACGAGGGACATGACTAAATGTATATGCTGGTGGGCAGGCCTCATTTAAGGGGAGAACAGCTGTAGGTTATGCCAGGTTTCACATAGCCCAATCATATCTAAGTGATGATCAATAATTAGATCACTGATCAACAGTGATTTTGAGGACAGTGATCTTATGTTAATGAGACCCAGTCTAAGGACCTCAGTGGGGTTGACAGTTGAACTGTTTGGGTTTAGGGTGGTTCCAGAGTAGCATATATAAGATGCCTAGAAGTAGGTTTAGGTTTGAGACATTCCACGCAAGTTGTAGGTAGCAGACATGAAATCTTTGCTATTGCTGGAACAACCACTGGGCCATCCTCAATTTCAACATCATCCAATATAGTAATGGGTATTAAGTTTGGAAAGCATATCCCTCTATGATTTTTATGGACGACTACGGAAGCAGGCCACAGTCTCAACTTGTTGAAATTCTCTCCCTGGCAAATAAACTGCACTATCACCATAGTGGATTTTCTACACTAAATTCCCTGCTAAGCTAATGGATTCCACACCCACATTTGTCATAAGCCTTGCAGTGTCTCTAATCACCTGCTCCGTGGCCTGCTGTAGATTCCTAATGTTACCCTCCCTGTAGAGCTCTATCTATGTTCGCAGACAAGATGGCGGCACCTTCCCCAGTAGGGTGGAGGCCGTCCAGCATCAGCAAGCCACGGCGGCCCCAGAACGAAAGCCAGTTATCAATAAAGCTAAAGCCTTGCTGTCTACAAAACTGCTCCAGCCACCTATTTAACGATGTCAGCCTGCTAAATGCCTCATCAGTACCCTGGGAGGGGAGGGGACCAGAGACTATTAATCGATGCCGACACATCTTTCTGGCAAGGTCACAAGTCCTCTCTATGTCCATTTTTGTGACCTCTGAGTGCTTCATCCTGATATCATTGGTGCCAATGTGAATAACTATGTGACTATATCGCATGTCATGTTCTTTCGTCTGTCTTCCCTTCTGCAGTGTCAGCACCCTAAGATGAGATGCAATGTTGGGAGCTCTGGCCCCAGGAATACATTTAACGTCAGCCAGCGTCTGTAACCTGACTTTGTGGGTGATAGAATCCCCTATCACTGAAGTCCGGTGTTTCGGCCTGGAGACAGGAGTGGAAGTCACTTGTGGGCTCAGAAAATTCACATCAGCTGAATCCAAGGGAGAGAACCGATTCACAGTTCGCACTCGCGAGTGTGATCGGGGTGCCACAACCGGGCACCAAGCCCTACAGGGCTTCCTCTGCCTAGCCACAGTCCGAAAGCAGTCCTCCACAGCCGGCATTTCTAAGCTGATGCTAATGGGCTCGCTAGCCGGCCCAACACTAACCTCATCTGGAGTGCCCGTAACATCTAACTCCACTGAGCTAAGAAGCTGCTCTAACTTACGGACACGGCTCTCTAAGAGAGCCACCCTATCTTCCAACATCACGCAGGATTTACGGAGGGTGTAAAGTAGGATTTGTAGTGTACTTTTGCACTAAAAATTCAAGAATGTAGCCAAGCAAACACGAGCTAACCAATAGTGGATAAGCTAACCATTCCTAAGGCTCACACAGACGCAAATAAATGAATTAAAATTCACAGCTGTTACACTGAAAAACTAACAGAAGTATTAAACAGGTAAAAAAAAAAAGCAGCAGCTATAAAATACACTAAACAGTTAATTAACTACCAGAAGTATAAAAAAAATGAAATGAAAAAATGATGACGGGGGTCCGAAATAACTAACGCAAGCTAACTGCTAGTGAAAATGCTAGCCACTCCTAAGATTTTACACGAGTAAAATAATTACTTAAAATTCACAGCAGTTCAACTGAAAAACAGAAGTATTAAATGGGTAAAAAAGAAACAGCTATAAAAAGTAACAATGGGGGGAGGGGAGGAGTTGACCTAGCTAGCAAAAGCTAACTGCTAGCGAATGCTAACTGCTAGCGATTCACAACAGGACTGTTGTTAAATAACGTTCAGAGTAGATACAATTAATAACCAGAAGAGTGTTAAACAAAAGAAGCGTATACAACCGTGTGAAGTTCAGAGTAGCGTCACAGCAACAAACAATCCGTCAGAAGCAAGTTGCCAGATGTCTCCTGTGAATTTGAAGACTCTGGCAGTAATAGTACTGGACTTATGCTGAGCACAGACAGACGGACAGACGGATGGAGGGGAACAAAGTTTTTGCAATACCTGATGGCCATATTTGGCAAAAAACAAAAAAGAATCTAATTGATGAAAATCATTGCATATGACATCAAATTAACTCATTCCAATACATTTTGGGATGAGCCTGCATAGATAAAAAAAAGTTTAAAATACCATATTTTATAGTCGACACAGTGTGACGAGTTATTTTAGCACTCCATAGTGGTGGATGCACTGTAATATTTAAAGTACAACGCAAAAGATTTTACATCCCTACAATTTTTAAACAAAAAGTGACCATCCCCTTACTTGGGTCAAAAAACTGTGTGTCATCGTGATGATGTATTCCTTATATTTACAAGAAATTGGTCAGGTCTCAACTTTTTTTGGAATATGCTTCAGGCCTTAAAAGGAGGAATGGATACAAATGAAATGAAGCTGTCCAAATCATGAAACATGAAATATCTTGTTTTCATACTGTTTGCAATTATACCAATTCTGAAGTACGTAAATGTAATACTCACTGCTTTTGTTTGCTGGGTTTTTTTTTGTTGTTTGTTTGTTTTTGTTTTTTGCACCGTCCCATTTTTTTCTGACTTAGGGCTGGAATAAATGACATTAAAACACAGAAATATTTGTGCTGCTCAAAGCAATACACACACACACACACACACATATATATATATGAAAAAATATAATGTTTGAAACAGCAGTGCTCAGAAACAGTTTGACTCAGTTGACTCCAGAGGCCTCGCTGTCAGTGTTCACACAGAGACTACAACAGTATGTCTTCAGCTCGCAGTGGCGCTTGTGACAGCTGTCGATAGTGAGGTGTATGGATTATCCACAGTACATAGGGAGGCTGCAGAAATCACAGAGGAGATTTTAAAATCCAGTCCAATGCAAACTCGAGTACACACAGCAGAATACAGGCTTTCACTGACTTCCTTTAGTGTATCTGTGTGTGATGAAAGTATGGAATTATAGATATTCACTTCTCTCGGCAGTGATATTCATGTCTTTGGGTCCTTTGTCTTTGAGACAGAGAGAGACACCTGGGAAGACAATACTTATAGCAGTAGAGGTGACGTAGATCCCTTTGCAGAAGAATGAGGATCAAATCTTTAGCTTCCTGTCTCACTGTATGACTGCAAGACTCGGAAGCTAATCAGTGACCAAAGGTGACGACTGGTTGTATTTGGTATTGGGTCTCTTCAGATCCTTGGGTATCACTGGAATGACTGTGTCAAACAAATGGTTACTTTGGGAGATTCAGATGAGGCATAGTACTTGCATTGTGAGGGAATGTCTGCTATGACATTTTGGCCATGCGGTGCATTTCTCCAGCACACAGGTGCCTCATTGTTGAGGAACCAAGCAACTGTAAAAGGCCAAAGGGACGTCCATGTATCACTGTGCTGCAGTAGATCAATTAGGATCCAAGATGGCTCCAGACCTGATATGACCCGAGATTTAATTTATGGGTTTCTTACACGCAGGTCTTTTCTTTTAGTATTTCACTGTGCACTTGAAATTTTCTCTCTCTTCAGTCATTGTCATGAACCTGTTCTTTGATTGACAGCTGTGATACAATCTCAAGAGCAGTCTCCTATATCTGGAGCCTTAACTGTGTCAGATTTGGCTGATTTTCATCAACAGTCAAGTAAAGTCAGACTTTATCTAAAATGAAGTGTTGATGTGGGGATCAAGAGAAGGTGTGGGTTGGCAGGGACCAGGCTGAGTTCTTCTAGTTTTCAAATTTGTCTCACACTTAGTGGTAAAACCATACACAGAGATTTGTTTGGACATCCATTGATAAGTGTTTTTGCTAAAGTAGAGATGCGGGGTGTACCTGTGAATCAAGCAATGTGCCTTATGTTGACTGTGTGAGTGCAGTTATTGGATGGAGGCAGCGTTTACACACTTAAAGTCATCTAGTCTAATGCCAAAACAATTTCTCTTTTCACTTTTTCACAATCTGTTTGACACAAAAGGCAAACAGGAGTCAGTGGTGGTATCTTTTATTATTATTTGCCTTTATTCCTTGGTGAACTTGCTGCTGATGCTTATCTGCACTCTCTCTGTACCTGTGAGCGAGTTATTTTGAATTTGTCCCAGGGATGTTCTGTTCTGTTGACAACTCTTTCCTGTTTGACTTGTCAAAACTCAGCCAGTCTATAAAATCAGTAAGAGGCCCTTGGGCAAAATCCTTAATCCCCTAGTTGCTCCCAGTGTGTAGTGAGTGCCTTGCATGGCAGCACCTTGACATCGGTGTGAAGGGGTGAATGCGAGGCATAATTGTTAAGTGCTTTAAGCTTTGTCCCTGCTTGACGTCACACTATATACAGTTGTATGCAAAGGTTTGGGCACCCCTGATAATTTTCATGATTTTCCTTTATAAATCATTGGTTGTCCAGATGAGAAATTTCAGTTATTTGAGAAGTGAAATGAAGTTTCTAGTATTTACAGAAACTGTGCAATAATTATTTAAACAAAATTGGGCAGGTGCATAAATTTGGGCACCCTTGTCATTTTATTGATTTGAATACATTTAGCACTAATTTACTGGAATGCAAAATTGGTTTGGTAAGCTCATTGATCCTTGACTTCCTTACACAGGTGAATCCAGTCATGAGAAAGGGTATTTAAATCAAATCAAATCAAATCAATTTTATTTATATAGCGCCAAATCACAACAAACAGTTGCCCCAAGGCGCTTTATATTGTAAGGCAAAGCCATACAATAATTACGGAAAAACCCCAATGGTCAAAACGAACCCCTGTGAGCAAGCACTTGGCGACAGTGGGAAGGAAAAACTCCCTTTTAACATGAAGAAACCTCCAGCAGAACCAGGCTCAGGGAGGGGCAGTCTTCTGCTGGGACTGGTTGAAGCTGAGGGAGAGAACCAGGAAAAAGACATGCTGTGGAGGGGAGCAGAGATCAATCACTAATGATTAAATGCAGAGTGGTGCATGCAGAGCAAAAAGAGAAAGAAACAGTGCATCATGGGAACCCCCCAGCAGTCTAAGTCTATAGCAGCATAACTAAGGGATGGTTCAGGGTCACCTGATCCAGCCCTAACTATAAGCTTTAGCAAAAAGGAAAGTTTTAAGCCTAATCTTAAAAGTAGAGAGGGTGTCTGTCTCCCTGATCCGAATTGGGAGCTGGTTCCACAGGAGAGGAGTCTGAAAGCTGAAGGCTCTGCCTCCCATTCTACTCTTACAAACCCTAGGAACTACAAGTAAGCCTGCAGTCTGAGAGCGAAGTGCTCTATTGGGGTGATATGGTACTATGAGGTCCCTAAGATAAGATGGGACCTGATTATTCAAAACATTATAAGTAAGAAGAAGAATTTTAAATTCTATTCTAGAATTAACAGGAAGCCAATGAAGAGAGGCCAATATGGGTGAGATATGCTCTCTCCTTCTAGTCCCTGTCAATACTCTAGCTGCAGCATTTTGAATTAACTGAAGGCTTTTCAGGGAACTTTTAGGACAACCTGATAATAATGAATTACAATAGTCCAGCCTAGAGGAAATAAATGCATGAATTAGTTTTTCAGCATCACTCTGAGACAAGACCTTTCTAATTTTAGAGATATTGCGCAAATGCAAAAAAGCAGTCCTACATATTTGTTTAATATGCGCATTGAATGACATATCCTGATCAAAAATGACTCCAAGATTTCTCACAGTATTACTAGAGGTCAGGGTAATGCCATCCAGAGTAAGGATCTGGTTAGACACCATGTTTCTAAAATTTGTGGGGCCAAGTACAATAACTTCAGTTTTATCTGAGTTTAAAAGCAGGAAATTAGAGGTCATCCATGTCTTTATGTCTGTAAGACAATCCTGTAGTTTAGCTAATTGGTGTGTGTCCTCTGGCTTCATGGATACATAAAGCTGAGTATCATCTGCGTAACAATGAAAATTTAAGCAATGCTGTCTAATAATACTGCCTAAGGGAAGCATGTATAAAGTGAATAAAATTGGTCCTAGCACAGAACCTTGTGGAACTCCATAATTAACCTTAGTCTGTGAAGAAGATTCCCCATTTACATGAACAAATTGTAATCTATTAGATAAATATGATTCAAACCACCGCAGCGCAGTGCCTTTAATACCTATGGCATGCTCTAATCTCTGTAATAAACTTTTATGGTCAACAGTATCAGAAGCAGCACTGAGGTCTAACAGAACAAGCACAGAGAGATGAGTCCACTGTCTGAGGCCATAAGAAGATCATTTGTAACCTTCACTAATGCTGTTTCTGTACTTTGATGAATTCTAAAACCTGACTGAAACTCTTCAAATAGACCATTCCTCTGCAGATGATCAGTTAGCTGTTTTACAACTACCCTTTCAAGAATTTTTGAGAGAAAAGGAAGGTTGGAGATTGGCCTATAATTAGCTAAGATAGCTGGGTCAAGTGATGGCTTTTTAAGTAATGGTTTAATTACTGCCACCTTAAAAGCCTGTGGTACATAGCCAACTAATAAAGATAGATTGATCATATTTAAGATTGAAGCATTAATTAATGGTAGGGCTTCCTTGAGCAGCCTGGTAGGAATGGGCTCTAATAGACATGTTGATGGTTTGGAGGAAGTAACTAATGAAAATAACTCAGACAGAACAATCGGAAAGAAAGAGTCTAACCAAATACCGGCATCACTGAAAGCAGCCAAAGATAACGATATGTCTTTGGGATGGTTATGAGTAATTTTTTCTCTAATAGTTAAAATTTTATTAGCAAAGAAAGTCATGAAGTCATTACTAGTTAAAGTTAAAGGAATACTCAGCTCAATAGAGCTCTGACTCTTTGTCAGCCTGGCTACAGTGCTGAAAAGAAACCTGGGGTTGTTCTTATTTTCTTCAATTAGTGATGAGTAGTAAGATGTCCTAGCTTTACAGAGGGCTTTTTTATAGAGCAACAGACTCTTTTTCCAGGCTAAGTGAAGATCTTCTAAATTAGTGAGACAGCATTTCCTCTCCAATTTATGGGTTATCTGCTTTAAGCTGCGAGTTTGTGAGTTATACCACGGAGTCAGGCACTTCTGATTTAAGGCTCTCTTTTTGAGAGGAGCTACAGCATCCAAAGTTGTCCTCAATGAGGATGTAAAACTACTGACGAGATAATCTATCTCACTCACAGACTTTAGGTAGCTACTCTGCCCTGTGTTGGTATATGGCATTGGAGAACATAAAGAAGGAATCATATCCTTAAACCTAGTTACAGCGCTTTCTGAAAGACTTCTACTGTAATGAAACTTATTCCCCACTGCTGGGTAGTCCATCAGAGTAAATGTAAATGTTATTAAGAAATGATCAGACAGAAGGGGGTTTTCAGGGAATACTGTTAAGTCTTCAATTTCCATACCATAAGTCAGAACAAGATCTAAGGTATGATTAAAGTGGTGGGTGGACTCATTTACATTTTGAGCAAAGCCAATTGAGTCTAACAACAGATTAAATGCAGTGTTGAGACTGTCATTCTCAGCATCTGTGTGGATGTTAAAATCGCCCACTATAATTATCTTATCTGAGCTAAGCACTAAGTCAGACAAAAGGTCCGAAAATTCACAGAGAAACTCACAGTAACGACCAAGTCGACGATAGATAACAACAAATAAAACTGGTTTTTGGGACTTCCAATTTGGATGGACAAGACTAAGAGTCAAGCTTTCAAATGAATTAAAGCTCTGTCTGGGTTTTTGATTAATTAATAAGCTGGAGTGGAAGATTGCTGCTAATCCTCTGCCTCGGCCCGTGCTACGAGCGTTCTGGCAGTTAGTGTGACTCGGGGGTGTTGACTCATTTATACTAACATATTCATCCTGCTGTAACCAGGTTTCTGTAAGGCAGAATAAATCAATATGTTGATCAATTATTATATCATTTACTAACAGGGACTTAGAAGAGAGAGATCTAATGTTTAATAGACCACATTTAACTGTTTTAGTCTGTGGTGCAGTTGAAGGTGCTATATTATTTTTTCTTTTTGAATTTTTATGCTTAAATAGATTTTTGCTGGTTATTGGTGGTCTGGGAGCAGGCACCATCTCTATGGGGATGGGGTAATGAGGGGATGGCAGGGGGAGAGAAGCTGCAGAGAGGTGTGTAAGACTACAACTCTGCTTCCTGGTCCCAACCCTGGATAGTCACGGTTTGGAGGATTTAAGAAAATTGGCCAGATTTCTAGAAATGAGAGCTGCTCCATCCAAAGTGGGATGGATGCCGTCTCTCCTAACAAGACCAGGTTTTCCCCAGAAGCTTTGCCAATTATCTATGAAGCCCACCTCATTTTTTGGGCACCACTCAGACAGCCAGCAATTCAAGGAGAACATGCGGCTAAACAGGTCTTCTGTTTAGGACTACACTTCCTCCTCACAGTCACCCAGCTGGCCTGCTTTCCCGGCTGCTTCGGATCTGCTGGAGGGGAACTAACGGCGGCTAAGCTACCTTGGTCCACACCGACTACAGGGGCCTGGCTAGCTGCAGGATTTTCCACGGTACACAGCCGAGTCTCCAATTCACCCAGCATGGCCTCCAAATCTACGAATAAGCTACACTTATTACAAGTACCATTACTGCTAAAGGAGGCCAAGGAATAACTAAACATTTCACACCCAGAGCAGAAAAGGGCGGGAGAGACAGGAGAAGCCACCATGCTAAACCGGCTAAGAGCTAGTAGCTGGGCTAAGCTAGCGGATTCCTAAAAACACACAAAGTGAATAATGTGTAAATAATTTAGAGGTGATTCAGCAGAGGGAGTGCTTTAGTTAAGGCACGTGAAGATTACACTGTGAAATAAATCGTTATCTAGATCAATCTAACTACGCAGATTAAACAGCTAACAGATACAGCAAAACACTGCTGTGCTCCGGAACAGGAAGTGATACACACAAGCAGGTGTGTTTGCAAATGTTTCCCCTCTTTGCATCTCTTCTAATGAGTGGCAACAAGGGTACCTTTAAACAACTCTCAAATGACCTGAAAACAAAGATTATTCAACATCATGGTTTAGGGGAAGGATACAAAAAGCTACCTCAGAGATTTCAGCTGTCAGTTTCCACCATGAGGAACATAGTGAGGAAATGGAAGATCGCAGGCACAGTACTAGTTAAGGCCCGAAGTGGCAGGCCAAGAAAAATCTCAGATAAGCTGAAGCAAAGGATGGTGAGAACGGTCATAGTCAACCCACAGCCCTGCTCCAAAGACCTACAACATGATCTTGCTGCAGATAGTGTCTCTGTGCATCGTTCAACTATACAGTACACTTTGCAGATATGCTGTGTGAGCCTGTAATACGGAGGAAGCCTTTTTTCTGTGTACACGCCACAAACAGAGTTGCCTGAGGTATGCTAAAGCACATTTGGACAAGCCAGCTATCAGGATTCGTTGACAGGATAGGCAAGGCGCAAATGCAGGATACAGAAACACAGCATTGTGGCGTAAAATCGTTTATTTGGTGTTCAGGCTGAGGTCGGTACATGGAAAAGCAGGATCAAAAGCATCAGGCAAAAGTTGTGGTCAAGGTACATCAGCAGGTAGTCAAAAAACACAAAGAGGCAATCAGAGCAAGGCAGAAACATACGAATAAGGCTGGAAAGAGGCACTAGGCACATCGATCTGGCGAAGGACAAAGGCAAAGGACTGGTACGGAATGGTTTCAGATGACTGACATGGCACGTAGGATGGACTCTCATGGACCTTGCAAGACGGAGACGAACAGAGACAGGGTTAATGATCTTAGATACAGGGAATGGACCAATGAACCTGGGAGCCATTTTTCGTGCCACTCCACGAAGCGGCAGTTGACGAATAGAAAGCCAAACTCGTTGTCCCAGCACGTAGGATGGTGCCACCAACCGTTTGCGATCTGCCGCTTCTTTGTAGCTCTTGGAGGACCGTAGTAGGGCCTTCCGGGCCCGCTCCCAGGTTTGTCAGCACCGCATGATGAGCCCCAGAGCTGAGGGTACAGGAGAGTGCAGATCTGTGATGGAGAACAAAGAAAGTTGGTGACCAAAGACAACGTGGAAGGGTGAAAAACCGGAAGAAGAGGTAGGCAGACAGTTATCGATCCAAGGTAACTGGGTGGACCAGGAGGCAGTAAATTGGGAGGATAGGATGCGTAAACCTTTTTCTATTTCTTGATTCAGCCATTCTGTCTGTCCATTAGCTTGGGGATGGTAACCAGAAGTCAGACTTGATGTGACCCGTGGTCAGAGACAATATCTTGAGGCAAACCATGCAATTTGAAGACATGTAACAAAAGTGCTTCAGCAGTCTCTTTAGCAGATGAGAGTTTGGGTAACGGTACAAAATGGACCATCTTAGATAACCGGTCTACTACAGTCATGATCACAGTTTGGCCCCTAGAGGGCAGCAGACCTGTTACAAAATCCACAGAGATGTAGGTCCAAGGTCGAAGAGGGACAGGTAAGGGCAATAGTGCTCCCGCAGGAGGATGCGTAGATGTTTTATGCATGGCACAGACAGAACAAGCATTCGCATATTCTCTATCATCTGCAATCATCTTGGGCCACCAAAACCTCTGATTAAGCACAAATAGGGTCCTCTGAGTGCTCGGATGACACGAAAAATGGCTGTCATGAGACCACCGAATCACCTCCCCCCTAAGCGAGTCCGGAACGAATAATTTGTCACGAGGACACTCAGGAGGAATGGGAGTATTGCCTACCATTGACTTGATTTTGGATTCTGTTGGGTATTTTCTCCTCCAAACATTTTTAAAACCTTTAACAAGACAAACAGAGTCAAGAAACACCAGTGAGACAGAAAGTCAAATATTACGCGCGGAGTGCGGCCAGGCTGTACACCAAGGCTACACTAAAGTCTGGCCTGCTTTTCCGCTCTTTTTATTAAGAGACGCCCTCATCACATAAACAAGAAACTTGTCCTAAGGGTGGGGGTAATGACGCAAGACAAGTTTCTTCCCATAACATAAACGCATACGTCAATAAGTGCAGCTGTAAGGAAGAACACTTCAGGTCAGCACATCTCGTTCGTCTGTTGCAGGTATCAGCTGTTCTGCATCTGCCTGAAGTGTCCTGTCTTCCACACTCCTTCACACTAAACACCACATCACAAACGTCAAAACAAAATTGAATTCTCAGGATTGCATTAAGACAGGTGCAAAACAGCACATCTCCGTTCTCATGAGAAAGAAGGCAAATGTACAAACGTTTAACAGTGATAACATGTATACAAAATCTCTAACATTCCCCTCCTGTTTATCGCCTGTTAAAACATACAGTAGGCATCACTCAGCTTAGCACTTCTTTTTGAGATTTTCACTAAGAGGTTCATCATGGTATGTTTTCTCTAGGCTTACACCCCAGAGGTGATGTCATCATTGTCACCATCATCGGTGTCTGGGTCATCATACTTCCATTGGTCTGGGTACAGGTCAGGAGAGCCATCGTCCTCCTTGTCGTCATCTGTCCCCAGAAGTGGATATGATGCTGGACCCCCTCCTGGTCCTGGACTTATTGCTGTGGTTATCATTCTATTTACAAGGCCTCGGAGACATGGAATACAACAACATCCACACAATGTTAGAATTGCAGCAAATACTGCTATAGACACTAATAGTGAAGAAATCAAAGACCTCCATTTTCCCATCCCTTCCAGCCACCAATCCCAGCCTTCGGTGTTTACTCCACTGTGCTCTTTCATCTTCCTGTTCAACGTCCTCAGCCCGTCAATGGCTTGAGTGAGACTGCCGTCTGCAGCTGTGTTGTTGGGAATGAATGTGCAGCATTGTTCTCCGAACATGGCACAAACACCTCCTTTCTCTGCCAACAACATATCCAGAGCAATGCGATTCTGGAAGGCCATAAGGGACGTGGCTTCTAACTGTGAATGGACAGCCTTAAATCCTTCCTCAGTCCAATTTCCTAATTTCTGTACATTGTAGTGGATGTAGTTTATTCTGTCCACGTTTTTATTAATTGAGCACCACCAACAGATGGAAGATTCGAATCCAGCTGCTATTTGATTAACCAGTTTATACTCGTCAGGCACTCCCCTGGGGACTCCTATTGCGTCAATATATGTTGGATTTCCCACTCCTTTCCAATCTCTTTTCACTCTATGTCTGGCTACGCCTTTCTGCCAATCTTCAGGAATAAGAGAGGCTGCATATGTCGTAACGTCTTCAGGGGTCATGGGTATGGCTTCAACTGGTAACAATAATGATATTAATGCACAATAACCTGACACATTTCGTGGCAGTCTGTCAAAGATTCTGTTATCCCCACACCACCACCATACGTCACTCCTCCCGACAGGTTTGAATGTGGGAGTACTATGGACCACATTCTTACACCAGGCGGTGTGGTTTAAGCTACCCAAAGTCTTACTTGTCCCTGTCAAGTGTACACATGTATGGTTAGCATGCCCAACTTTGCTTGAGAATAAAGGTTTAATCTTAGTCAATTTGGTCACTGGATAGATCTTGTCCCACTTAGAACATTTGTTGTTTGCCGCAATGTATGTCTGTGTCATAGCAGTCAGTAGACAGTCTTTGGGTAATGCTGCCGGTATTACCTGTAATATAGGTCTGGGTCCCATACATACAACACAGTCCTTCTTTGCTGCTAGTCCTGCCATTAAAAGCCAATTGTTATTTTGTCCACTAATTCCAGTAGTTACTAGGAACCAGTCATCTGCCTTCATGTCTTTTGTGCCTTGTACAGACACCCCCTTTGCTTGTATGGACACCCCCTTTGCTTGTATGGACACCCCCTTTGACATACTTAATTCGGTCAATATTGGTTGCTGTACTCTATCTGTTTCACAGAGGAAGAAATGGAAATACGGATCTTTTCCTTGTTTGTATACCCAAAGGAGGAACAACCAACAGTCTCCCTCTATATCAGGTGGGAATATGGTTCCTTTTTCTGTGGTATTCACCACTATAGACAGCTTATCATCTGTTTGATACATTTTGAGACTTTGACTCTGGTACTTAGCCCACTCGGTTTGTGCCCATCTTGGTGTCCATCTACTCCATTCATCGGCTACCAACGTTTCCCATCTCCTATCTTGTTGATCGTTGGTCATATACCATGAGAAACTATTTCCGTAATTAGTCCCTCTGTCACCATCCGGCATTCCATGGGTAAGAGCACTATATGGTACAGAGATGATCACAGAAGTATTTCTAGGAATGCAGGCCTGTACACCAAATCGGTATGCATTATTCCCATCACAGCTATGTACTGTGGCATTAATTATCGGACTGGGGTCTTTGTTACTTCTTTTTGGTCTCTGCAATCTGCGGATGTGATCCTTATTATCATGTCCCGTGCTCATGGCTTTTAATAATACTCCCAATTCAAAAAAGAAAAGTAGCATAACAAGGACTGTCCGTGGGGTCCAGAAACCCCCGTTTTTTTTTTTTTCTTTCGCCATTTCTGCACACTACAGCACACCTATGTTCAGAACAGTGGCTTCTTAATGTCTTCTGCTAGCTTTCGTGTCTAACCTGGATCTCAACACCAAGCTCACACACTATTACTAGTCTTGTCCTACTGTTCTTACTGTTTGTCTGTGTCTGCAGAAATGACTTTCTTACAGTGAGTTAAATGAATCCATGTACTTCTTTCCCCAATTTTCAAAGCTGTGGGTGTTGTGAGTAGTACTTGATAGGGCCCTTCCCATTTAGGTGAATGCCAGTGTTTTCTCTTGATGCTTCTTATCAACACCCAGTCTCCAGGTACCACTTTAGGGTCCTCCTGTGGAGAAATGGGATCATCAGTGTTTGGAACTCTCCCTCGTTGTCCTTCTAACATTTTTCTCATGTAATCCGCCAAATTGGCTTCCTCAGGTACATCCCAAATTTGTCCATAATATGGCAATCGATATTTTCTGCCAAACAATGTTTCATACGGTGTCAACCCCATGGTACTAGTTATGTTTATATACATTTTTACCAAATCTACACAATGTGTCCATGGTCTGCCTGTTTCCTCCATTGTCTTTCAATCAGAGGCTGACAAAGCTGTTATGACTGTCAGTCCCAATTCTTGCCATTCTGTCAAATATGGCTTACAAAGTGACATATGTAATGGCATACCTGTGAATTTCAATTTTGATACATCTTCAGTGGCGCCTGTTACTGTTATGACGGCTATTGAGTTGCCATCATGAATCAAATCGGTCATTGTCAGTTTCACAGGTGAAACATTTTTCAATTTAGTTTCATAGTCACCATCCGGACCTGGAGGATCTTTATGCCACATTGTGACATGCAGGTCAGGTGGTGACATCTGTTGTTCAGGATTTTTTAGTAGGGCTGTTGCTTGCAAGACGACATCTTTACCCCATCCTGCAGCATCTTCTTCTGAGATGTCAAATGTATAGTAATAGTGGAATGTGGGGTCAGCGCTTTCTTCTCTTACCATGTTAACGCCTCCTGTGCGTTCAACAACTAATTTCCCTTGTTCCACAATTATGGACAAGCCCAATGCAGTCAATCCGTCTCGTCCTAGGAGGTTAACTGGACATTGTGGCATGCTTAACACTGACATAGTACACGTCAGGCCAAATGGATCTGTCAACGTTATGGGTTTGGTGATAGGGACGTCTGATGTTTGTCCATTTGCAGAGCGAACCCTAAAGAGTTCGTTGCTTAATTGATGGACAGGTATGTTGTCATTACATGTGGTTCTACATGCTCCTGTATCACAAAGGAATGTCACTGGTCGTCCATTTACCAACAAAGTCACTTCTGGTTTTGGTACCGGATTTCCCAGCAAGGCACACAGATCCATACATACAGATTCAGACTGCCTATCTGATATGGAATCATGGATTATGGATTCTAGTCATTGTGGATACTGTGGCTGCGGAGGATTATTCCGTTGTGGAATTCTCCCTGCTGCTCCCTCAGTAGGTGGATTTGGACAATTTCTATACATATGTCCCTCTCTTCCACAGTTCCAACAAATCAGGGGACCACGTGGTGGCCCTCCCTGCTGTTGTGGTTGCCATGGTCCTTGATGTTGTGGCTGTCCACCTTGTCTATTTTGCCATGGCTTTTTGGGGCGTTTGCACTGCTTCTGCTGTCTTAAGTTGCCCTGCTGGTAATATATTTCATCATCTCCATGTGCTACATACACTCCTTTGTCGCTGTTTCTTGTCTTTTTCTGTTTTAAGACTTCTTCTGCATGACAGCAGTGTGTATGTGTGTCTTCCAATGTGCCTGTAGGCAATCCAATCCAATGTTTCTGTATCCAAGCTTTTATATCCTTATTGGAATGTTGGATCAGAGCGTTTTTCAATTGTTGTTCATACACAGGTGTTTCTGGCAATATGCCACTATGGACCCTAAACACATTCTCAAATCTGCACCTAAACTCTGTCCATGGCTCTCCTTCTTTCTGAGTTGTCCTGGTAATTTCAGTATAATTTATCTTTGGTCCTAACACTCCTTTTGCACGTGTAATCATAGCTTCCACTCTTGTTTCTAAGACTAGATCATCATGTGTCAGTGGTACGCCTTGTTGATCTGCAGGATTCCAGTCTCCGCGTACCTGACTCCATTTAGGGCCACATGCTTTCATCCACACCTGTTGGACTTCAGGTCCATTAAGGTGGTAAGATGTTCTAATGTTTTCTATATCCTGCATAAATCCCTCAATATCGACATGTGGCGATGGTATCATGTCGACTGCTGCTTTGATATCATCAGCATTCCATGTCCGATAAACGAGCATGGTTGGTAGCTGTCCTGCTGTTCCTGCACGAGGATTTGGTACTTCTATCATAGGATAGGCACCTCCCTGATCACTATGTTCCACCATGGGAGGGGCTGTAGGCACTTTCGCTTGACTGCGTGTTTGTGGTTTTTCTGGTTTTTCTCTTTTTACCTTAGGTTTTACCGCCAAATCATACTGTGGTGGCGGTACATCGTCATCCTCTGGTAGAGGAGATAAAGGTCTCTTTGTCACCGACGATCCAGCCGGCGGTGATTGTTGAGGCTGTTCTGGCTCTCTGTGCTGAATTATCACATCTTCTTCTGCCTTACCTACAGCTTTCTTTTTCCTTGCTTTCTCTAATCGTCGCTTCTCTGCTCCTTTCTGTCTGTTCTCTGCTTCTTCCTCCCAAAATGCCACTAAATCTGCCCCTACTTTCTGCATCTTTTTCTCATCACCTTTATGTTCCCGTTCTAACTCCTTCTTCAGCTTTTGTATGCTGATCAGGTTCAGTCGTCCGTCAAAGTCATGTTTATTTATCCAGGTCTCCAATTTCTTTGTTGCTTTTGGATTTTTTGCCTCCATAACTTTCCAGTCGTCAGTTGATAAATTTTCCTTATTTTTAGACGTCTTACCCCCCATTTTTATTATCCCTTGTTATAATTTGGACTTCAGACGGGGGCACACCTAGGGTGTTCTAAATCTGAAGTTTTCACACTTTCTTTGGACGTGACAATTAATTTGCCGTCGTGTGGTTGATTCCTTTCACCTCCCCGTAGGAAGCGGAATCACTTGCCTCTGCTTCCACACGCACGGTTGTCACTAACGTTGTCCAAAGTATTACACTTTCACACAGTTATTTACACTTACACAAAACACTATTTACACATAGAAACACTTTTTAATAATCGTACGCGTATTCTTATGCCAGGGGAGCTCGCCCTCCCGTGAAATTTAACTAATGTCCTGCCTTAGGGGACTCCGCCGTCCCTGCCAAATTTAACTGCCTTTTTACAGTGCACATATTTCTACCCGGGATTTCCTGTACGTATTAAAACAGAGGAGTCCGTATCCTCCTTCCGGAATTTAACTACGTGCGTCCCTCGCAACCGTAGAGGAGTCCGCCCTCCTTACAGAGTTTAACTGTGTTTCATTAACAGACGATTCTGTATCATCGCTTACGGAGTTTAACTGTTTTATGTGATCACTTTTATCCCCTACCGGTACGCGTATATAAACAGAGGAGTCCGCACCCTCCTTACAGAGTTTAACTGCTTTGCATTAACAGGCGATTCTGTATCATCGCTTGCGAAATTTAACTGTTTTATGTGATCTGATCACCACTCACTCAGTACTGTTTACAAAGAAATTTTACTCACTGACTCGACTTCCTGTCTGTCTTCTTCGGGAAAATCTCGTCAACCAGACGATGCCAACGGTGGTCGACAATTGCAGACACGATCAATCGATCGATCGGACCTTGGCCAAGGATTTACGTCTGGACTTGACGACCTCCGCCGGACACCTCCGGTGTTGTTGAGATCCCGGACGTAGCCCCCAGTCAATGTTGGGTATTTTCTCCTCCAAACATTTTTAAAACCTTTAACAAGACAAACAGAGTCAAGAAACACCAGTGAGACAGAAAGTCAAATATTACGCGCGGAGTGCGGCCAGGCTGTACACCAAGGCTACACTAAAGTCTGGCCTGCTTTTCCGCTCTTTTTATTAAGAGACGCCCTCATCACATAAACAAGAAACTTGTCCTAAGGGTGGGGGTAATGACGCAAGACAAGTTTCTTCCCATAACATAAACGCATACGTCAATAAGTGCAGCTGTAAGGAAGAACACTTCAGGTCAGCACATCTCGTTCGTCTGTTGCAGGTATCAGCTGTTCTGCATCTGCCTGAAGTGTCCTGTCTTCCACACTCCTTCACACTAAACACCACATCACAAACGTCAAAACAAAATTGAATTCTCAGGATTGCATTAAGACAGGTGCAAAACAGCACATCTCCGTTCTCATGAGAAAGAAGGCAAATGTACAAACGTTTAACAGTGATAACATGTATACAAAATCTCTAACAGATTCTATATCCCAGGTGAGAGCGGACACAAAACAGGTCTCCGGCAGGATTGGTTCCGGATGGTGAGCGAACACCGGGGACTTTCCTAGGCGTGAAAGCTTGCGGGCTTGCCATTCTTGGACCCTGGACAATATGATAAGACAAAATTAAACCTGCTAAAGAAAATAGCCCACCGAGCCTGACGCGCATTAAGTCTCTTTGCAGTGCGTAGATATTCCAGATTTTTATGATCAGTCCAGACTAAAAACGGCAACTGTGCCCCCTCCAACCAATGACGCCACTCCTCCAAGGCCACTTTGACCACCAGCAGTTCGCGGTCACCGATGCCGTAGTTTCGTTCAGCAGTAGTGAGTTTTTTTGACAGAAAGACGCAGGGATGTCATTGTCCTCGGACGTGGTTTGAGAAAGAACAGCCCCCAATACCAATATCAGATGCATCGACTTCAACCACGACTGCCGGGCGGAGTCAGGAAGGAGCAACACGGGGGCCGTTGTGAATCGATTCTTTAGGTTCCTGAATGCCTCATCACGCTCAGGTGTCCACACAAAAGACTTTAGTGAGGAGGTTACATTATGCAGTGGAGCAGCAATCGTGCTAAAATTGTGGATGAATTTATGATAGAAATTAGCAAACCCCAGGAACCTTTGAACATCTTTGTGACATTTAGGAACTGTTATGTGTTGGGGGGGTTTGGTTGGCCACGATGCTTTTTGTGTGTACTCCAGGTGGTTTGTGGGGGGCGTGTCTGAAGCTGTGATGATGGATGAAGCGTCTCTCACCCTCCACTGTCATCACGCCAACCCCATGCACCTGATGAGCAGTTCATGTGCAGAGCTAAAGGACTACCAGCTGAAGAGGATGCACCTGATGAGCAGTTCACGTGCAGAGCTAAAGGACTACCAGCTGAAGTGGATATCCTGATCAGCAGTTCACGTGCAGTTCCAAAGGACTTCCAGCTGAAGTAGATATCCTAATGATGTACTACATTTAAGCCATGACTGCTCTGTGTAAGGTGCTGGGGACTCAACCTTGTTGCCGTTGTGAGACGGTCGTTTGTCTAACACTGTGACGCCCAGGATCGCTCCAGGTTTGACGCACCGTGCCAGTTAAGGAGATGGGTGAGGGACTTGCTCCATCAGCACACTTCAGAGGTAACTAAAGCTTTAAATGACTTTGAGTAATTAACAGTAGTAATTTGGCATCTTGCACACAGCAATATTTGAGCTACTTTGATAATTGTGTAAATTCGCTCTTCACAGCCGTGGCGTGCGGATTGATGGTCCTCCACGGGCTGTGAGAGCTGTTTCTGTAATTTGAGTCTGAATTAGAACCTGAATGTGTTTGCTGATGGTGTGAACCCTAAACAGTATTTGTGTGAACAGTGTTGACTTACCTTACCTCTCATCCTTAACAGGCGCTGTCCGACTCATTAACCACCTGGGGGGTGCCGGCGGGAATTCCTGGGTCCAGAGCGTTCGGGCTCCAATCCCCTTGGGCGCTGGGAAGAGCACGTCGTCCTCCACCCAACCAGGCCGTTAATGTATATATTTGCACTTGAAATAAATCTGTTATGTTCTTTGGAACCGCTCTCTGTTTATTTAGCGCTGGGTCCTTGTCAGACGCTGGTTCGCTCCTCTAACCCGCATCCCAACATAACAGGAACTTCCCAATCCCGGACTGCCACTATCTTGTCAGGGTCCATCTGGATCTGCCCTTCAGAAATCACAAAACCTAGAAATGACACTGTGGGACGTTGGAATTCACACTTTTCTGTTTTAACATAGATGTTATTTTGTAGCAGAGTGTGGAGAATGGATCGGACCTGTTGTTCATGTGTCTTTAGATCAGGAGAAAAAATGAGAATGTCGTCCAGATAAACAAATACGCATTTGTTCAGAAACTCACTCAGCACGTCATTCATGAGATTTTGGAATCCTGCAGGTGCATTGGTGAGTCCAAAAGGCATCACTAAATACTCGTAGTGACCTGTCGGTGTATTAAAAGCGGTCTTCCATTCGTCTCCCTTACGAATCCAAACCAGATGATAAGCGTTTCGCAAGTCCAGCTTGGTAAAAACCTTGGCTCCTTCTAATAGCTCAAAAGCTGACGAGATTAACGGGAGAGGATAACGGTTCTTTACTGTAACGTTGTTCAGGCCCTAATCTATACAGGGATGAAGTGACTTGTCTTTTTTCTCCACAAAGAAAAACTATTACAGGCTGGTCCCCATGACTCTATCTTCCCGTGGGAACAGTCAAGGCAGGGTTTGTGATGTTGCAGCCAGGGATGCCCCAGGAATACAGAGTGAGTCATCTTATCAAAAATGTGAAAGCTGATGAGTTCAGGGTTATTATCGGGAATTGTCAGACAAACTGACTGGGTGCTATACTCAATTTGACCCAACTGGCGACCATCCACCGCATGGACCACCAGGGGACGTGAAAGCCGGTACAATTTAAGGTGGAGGGACCTGGCAAGAGAGGACAGCATAAGGTTAGAGTCAGCACCAGAATCAATGAATACTGGACACACCAGGGATGTATAATCTGACTTTAGCTCTGCGTTTAACAAATTTTGGGAGGATGGAACAATTGAGCTCTGACTCACCCGCACTACCGTTCTCGGTCTCACCCCTGACAGGACACTGTAATTACATGACCGGCTTGTCCACAGTAAAAACAGAGTCCTTCCGCCCGGCGGCGCTCCTTCTCCTCGCTTGACAGCCGGGTCCTTCCCACTTGCATTGGTTCTTCGGAGGAAGGGGAGGAACCGGAGCTCGGATGACCGGAAGCGAGCGTTTGGTCAAAAGCGGCGACGGTCCGAGGAACAGGGTGATGCTGGTCTTGACGTGGGCGATCAGACAGACGAGGGTCGGTGCGGATTGCTAGGGCGATAAGGTCATCCAGGTCTTTGGGGAGATCCACCGCCATGAGTTGACTCTGTATGTTGTTGTTCAGGCCTTGGAAAAACACATCATGGAGAGCTGCAGGATTCCACTCGCTCTTCGCGGCCAGGATGTGGGAGTCTATGGCGTAATCGGCCGCTTGGCAACTGCCTTGCTTCAGCCTCATAAGTGAATGTGCCGCCTCGCGCCCAGAAGAGGTTTGCTGAAACACCTGCTGGAGTTACTTGGTGAAGGCTGCCAGGGAGGAGCAAGATGGCAACCCACAGCTCCATTCAGCCGTGGCCCGTGCAGCTGCCCATCTGGTGAGGTGAGTGATGACGAATGCTATCTTCGACTTGTCAGTCGGAAACACTGGTGCCATCAATTCAAAGTGCAGTTCACATTGTGTTATGAAGGGCTTGACATCTCCAGACTCATCTGAAAAACGCTCAGGTCAGGAAAGTTGATTGCAGACTTCAGGGATCGGTATGGGAGCCGGCAGGACAGCGGATGCCCCCGTAGATGGTGCGGCCATGGGGGCTGTGCTAGTCGTGACCTGATGCTTCATGGTGTCGAGTAATTGCTCCATCTGAGCGCTTACAGAGGACATAAAAGTGTCTTGCCGTTTCGCCAGCTTGCTTATGCCGGAGTTCAGAGCGGCAAGCTGGTCCTCTTGCTGAGCTATCAGCTAGCTGTGATGACATACCGCCCGCTGAAAAGGATCTGCGTCTGCTGCGTCCATCGTTGGCCAGATCGATCTATCAGGATTCGTTGACAGGATAGGCAGGACACAAATGCAGGACACAGAAACACAGCTTTGTGGCGTAAAATCATTTACTTGGCGTTCAAGCTGAGGTCGGTACACGGAAGAGCAGTCCACACAGAGCAACAGGATCAAAAGCATCAGGCTAAAGGCGTGGTCGAGGTACATCAGCAGGTAGTCAAAAAACACAAAGAGGCAGTCAGAGCAAGGCAAAAACATACGAGTAAGGCTGGAAAGAGGCACTAGGCACATCAATCTGGCAAAGGACAAAGGCAAAGTGTGAGACTTATAAAGCACCCAGGTGATTAACTGCAAATCAGGAGTGTGTGGAGAAGCTCCCAAAACCGAGGTGTGGCCAGACAGAGAGAAACACCCACCACTAAGAGCCCAGAGAGAAAGGCAAGAAACAACAGGACAGAGAAAACCCAAGCAGAAAGATAGAACAGAGAGAGAATAGAGGCAGAGCCAGAGACAGAACACAAACACAATCCATAAACCCATATATATATATATATATACACACACACACACACACACACACACACACACTGTCATGAACTGCCCCGGGCCTGGGTTTTCATCTTTGTTCTGTCTGTGCTCATGTCCCCTGTCTTTGATTACCTCCACCAAGGAGGTTATGTTTTCGGTCGCGTTTGTTTGTTTGTATGTCTTGTTGTCAGCAGGATAACTCAAAAAGTTTTGAACGGATTTTGATGAAATTTTGTGGAGTGGTTGGAAAGGACAAGAGGAACAAGTGATTAAATTTTAGTGGTGATCCGGATCACGATCCGGATCCAGGAATTTTTTAAATGATTCTTCACCATTGCGGGATAGGGGGAATTTTGACATTCTAGTTTCTAACTCCACAAAAACAAGGCAGAAAGGCTTGAAAAAAATTAGGGTGTAACATAGTCAAATATTCTATCAAACAACAAAGTTTGGTGATGATCAGATCCGGATTCCGGATCTGGTGATCCAGAATATGCAAAAATATAGGGAAAATAGAAAATGTGTCAGTGTGAGGTGACAAATGAAGCTAGAGGTGCACAACTAACACCAAATTGTAGCTGAATCTGTACTGATTCAGTAAGGTGTCATCAGATTTGATGTAGCTTTAAATGTTATGGAGCTAGATCCAGAAGAAAACCGCCATTACCGAAAAATCATTTTTATACAATAACTTTTAAACTAATAAAGACATAAAAGTGATTCCAAGTTCTAGTGGTATGTTTTCATGGTCAAGGATGTCAAATATAAAGGAAAGAAAAGTGTATCATAGTTTTGGTTGTAACACTGAATTGTTGAATAGATCACTGTGCCAAGGAGGGAATCTCTTTAGGGTCAGTGACCCTATGGCCTTGTTTAGAGAAGTGTTTCATAAATGTTAAAAAAAAATTCATATATTTGCAGTTTAGTTGAATAATAAGTTGAATTTTGTCTCTTATTTGTTTTTATCTATAAGCACATGCAATATCAGTATCAGTGCTCAGATGACAGTAGCTTCTGGGAAAGGTGCAAGTTGCAATAAACTGTGATGCCAAGTGCTAAGGATACATGCTATCCAGTCACAGCAGATGAAACCTTTTTTACTACTGAGCAAACATCGTTAGACTTTTTTAGGTTCAATGATTCCACGGCGTGTAGATGTTATGGCGTCAGTGACCCCATGGCCTTGGCGGAGGTTTGCACTCTCTGAGTGCTTCTAGTTTTCAGTTTAGCATTACTTTAGTCACTGGTTTTATTTTGCATTTTACCACTATAGTCATTGCTTGTAATTTCTGTTTGTTATGCCTTTGACATGTTAGTTGTTTTAGTTTCAGCCCCAGCTGTTAATTCTCTGGTTGATCACTTTCAGTTCTCACCTTTGTTGTCTTGATTTTGTTTCTTTGCTCCTTCCAGGTGTTGATTTTCTTGCATTATGTTTGGGACTCACCTTCCACCTTCTTTCTGTCTGCTTAGTGTTTACTTTTCTGCACGCTCTTGCACCTGTTTGCTTCATTTTTGTCTCCTTCCTGAACTTTCTCACACACCTGTTTTCACTTTCCTTAATCACACCCTGTTATTTAAGCCTTGCATTTTTCTCTGTTCTCTGCCAGTTCGTTGTGCTTGTTACCCTGTGTTTCAGCCCTCAGTAACCTTGCTCTAGTTTTGTTTTTTGATCTGACCAGCTGTGTATGACCTTGCCTCGTTTTTGTGACCTAGTTTTTGCCTCTGCTCTGATTGCTTTGTCTCTCTGTGCCACCGAACCCTGCCTGCCTTGGACTACGCCATTGTCTTGCCCTGCCTGTGCCTCCACTTCACTGACTGTCCACCAGTGTATCAAACCTAAGCCTGTTGACAAGATAAAGCCTTCTCTTATTCCAACGCTTGTGTCTGTGAGTCCTGCAATTGTGTCCAGTCACTCAGTGCCTGTAAGCTTAACGAAGCCTGACATACTCGTATACATATAATGAATGTTTATGAGTTCAGTGGTACAAATAATTCATGAGGTGACAGATGAATGATCCATCCAACGAGGTGTACCCGAGTTGAATGTTACATTCCAATTTTCACCAAATTAAATATTGGTTCCACTGAAAGAATGAAAAAAAAACATTCATTATTTGTTTTATATAACAGCTAAAAATAAATCCTTGTCATTTGATAATTTATTAATATATAAACAACAGAAAAGGGACTTACATTTTGGTCACTAATGCTTTGACATCAACAGCCCAAGTCCAATATATATTGGTGGCTGATTTAGCTGATAAAAATACTTTTATCCTCAAAAACATTATTCATTTATTTTGTACCACTTGTCCGGGTCACAGTGACAGTAGACTAGGCAGCACACTTCACACTTCCTTGTCCTCAGCCAAACCCTCTAACATGTGAAACAAGAACAGAAAAAGAGTTTGATTATAGTCCATCGGCAGTTGAAAAATGTCTCAGGTGATGGAAATCGTTCTCATGCAAGTTCAGTCAAGCTGCACCTTCAGACATGGAAGGGTGCACCACTCCACTGCAACCATCCACAAAACAGAGAAAGACAAGGCAGAATCAATCAGCCAGAACTAACAACTCACAGAACACTATTTCTCAGCAGTAAAATAACAGAATATCAGACAGGATACTAATGTGGTAACCGGTAGCTGACCCTTTGCTTCACTAACAGACGCAGAATTTAGATATGATGAGGCAGAGTCTTGCTGCATTATTAGTAACAAAATTACGATGGAAAGGGAAAATAGTTCAGTACAGCACTAATATCTTGCTCATACAAAAGAGAGAAGACATGAGTCTTTAATCTGGATTTGATGTGACTCCATAGAATCAGACTGTTTTATCTAAGCAAGTAAATGGTTCCACAGAACAGGTGCACGATAAGAGAAAGCTCTATGGCCTGCTGACTTCTTTTTCACCTTTGGAGCACACAATAATCCTGCATCCTCAGAATGCAGAGCATAGGCTGGTACATTAGGTTTTAGATCAGCCAGCTACAGAGGTGCTTCTCCATGAAGGACTTTGTATGTTAATAACAAAACCTTAAAATCTGACCTCGCAGGGACAGAAAGCTAGTGAAAGGAAGCCAAAGTTGTGGTAATATGGTCACACTTTTTTCTGCTAATCAGAACTCTAGCAACAGCATTTTGACCATCTCCAGCCCTCTTATGTACTGGACTGTGCTAAACCAGAAAATAGGACTCCACAGTCATTCAATCTTGAAGTCATGAATCAAAGCTAAATTATTGCTTTACTTCATTTTATTAAGTCTACTAGAAGGGTGTATTGTGTGTGTGTGTGTGTGTGTGTGTGTGTGTGTGTGTGTGTGTGTGTGTGTGTGTGTGTGTGTGTGTGTGCGCATGTCTATTTTTCTTTAATGTGTTTTATTTATATAAATAACATAATAGTATATTATATAATATTAGAACATAATAATAACATATATTAGAATTATGTGATATATATATATATATATATACACACACAATAGTGTTCAGAATAATAGTAGTGCTATATGACTAAAAAGACTAATCCAGGTTTTGAGTACATTTCTTATTGTTACATGGGAAACAAGGTACCAGTAGATTCAGTAGATTCTCACAAATCCAACAAGACCAAGCATTCATGATATGCACACTCTTAAGGCTATGAAATTGGACTATTAGTAAAAAAAAAAAAAAAAAAAAAAGTAGAAAAGGGGGTGTTCACAATAATAGTAGCATCTGCTGTTGACGCTACAAACTCAAAACTATTATGTTCAAACTGCTTTTTTAGCAATCCTGTGAATCACTAAACTAGTATTTAGTTGTATAACCACAGTTTTTCATGATTTCAACACATCTGCGAGGCATTAATTTTTTTGGTTTGGAACCAAGATTTTGCTCGTTTACTAGTGTGCTTGGGGTCATTGTCTTGTTGAAACACCCATTTCAAGGGCATGTCCTCTTCAACATAAGGCAACATGACCTCTTCAAGTATTTTGACATATCCAAACTGATCCATGATACTTGGTTTGCGATATATAGGCCCAACACCATAGTAGGAGAAACATGCCCATATCATGATGCTTGCACCACCATGCTTCACTGTCTTCACTGTGAACTGTGGCTTGAATTCAGAGTTTGGGGGTCGTCTCACAAACTGTCTGTGGCCCTTGGACCCAAAAAGAACAATTTTACTCTCATCAGTCCACAAAATATTCCTCCATTTCTCTTTAGGCCAGTTGATGTGTTCTTTGGCAAATTGTAACCTCTTCTGCACGTCTTTTATTTAACAACGGGACTTTGCGTGGGATTCTTGCAAATAAATTAGCTTCACACAGACATCTTCTAACTGTCACAGGACTTACAGGTAACTCCAGACTGTCTTTGATCATCCTGGAGCTGATCAATGGGTGAGCCTTTGCCATTCTGGTTATTCTTCTATCCATTTTGATGGTTGGTTTCTGTTTTCTTCCACGCATCTCTGTTTTTTTTTTTTTTTTTTTTTGTCCATTTTAAAGCATTGGAGATCATTGTAGATGAACAGCCTATAATTTTTTGCACCTGCGTATAAGTTTTCCCCTCTCCAATCAACTTTTTAATCAAACTGCTCTGTTCTTCTGTAGAATGTCTTGAACGTCCCATTTTCCTCAGGCTTTCAAAGAGAAAAGCATGTTCAACAGGTGCTGGCTTCATCCTTAAATAGGGGACACCTGATTCACACCTGTTTCTTCCACAAAACTGATAAACTCACGGACTGAATGCCACACTACTATTATTGTGAACACCCCCTTTTCTACTTTTTTTTTATTAATAGCCCAATTTCATAGCCTTAAGAGTGTGCATATCATGAATGCTTGGTCTTGTTGGATTTGTGAGAATCTACTGAATCTACTGGTACCTTGTTTCCCATGTAACAATAAGAAATATACTCAAAACCTGGATTAATCTTTTTAGTTACATAGCACTACTATTATTCTGAACACTACTGTGTGTGTCTATATATATACTCAACAAAAATATAAACGCAACACTTTTGGTTTTGCTCCAATTTTGTATGAGATGAACTCAAAGATCTAAAACTTTTTCCACATACACAATATTACCATTTCCCTCAAATATTGTTCACAAACCAGTCGAAATCTGTGATAGTGAGCACTTCTCCTTTGCTGAGATAATCCATCCCACCTCACAGGTGTGCCATATCAAGATGCTGATTAGACACCATGATTAGTGCACAGGTGTGCCTTAGACTGCCCACAATAAAAGGCCACTCTGAAAGGTGCAGTTTTGTTTTATTGGGGGGGATACCAGTCAGTATCTGGTGTGACCACCATTTGCCTCATGCAGTACAACACATCTCCTTCGCATCATCCGTGAAGAGAACACCTCTCCAACGTGCCAAATGCCAGCGAATGTGAGCATTTGCCCACTCAAGTCGGTTACGACGACGAACTGGAGTCAGGTCGAGACCCCAATGAGGACGACGAGCATGCAGATGAGCTTCCCTGAGACGGTTTCTGACAGTTTGTGCAGAAATTCTTTGGTTATGCAAACAGATTGTTTCAGCAGCTGTCCGAGTGGCTGGTCTCAGACGATCTTGGAGGTGAACATGCTGGATGTGGAGGTCCTGGGCTGGTGTGGTTACATGTGGTCTGCGGTTGTGAGGCTGGTTGGATGTACTGCCAAATTCTCTGAAACGACTTTGGAGACGGCTTATGGTAGAGACATGAACATTCAATACACGAGCAACAGCTCTGGTTGACATTCCTGCTGTCAGCATGCCAATTGCGCGCTCCCTCAAATCTTGCGACATCTGTGGCATTGTGCTGTGTGATAAAACTGCACCTTTCAGAGTGGCCTTTTATTGTGGGCAGTCTAAGGCACACCTGTGCACTAATCATGGTGTCTAATCAGCATCTTGATATGGCACACCTGTGAGGTGGGATGGATTATCTCAGCAAAGGAGAAGTGCTCACTATCACAGATTTCGACTGGTTTGTGAACAATATTTGAGAGAAATGGTGATATTGTGTATGTGGAAAAAGTTTTAGATCTTTGAGTTCATCTCATACAAAATGGGAGCAAAACCAAAAGTGTTGCGTTTATATTTTTGTTGAGTGTATATATATATATAGACACACACACACACAAATGGCACACAGTGCAGATCCAGTGAAAATGAGTTACAGTAATGTTCATATAAGTAACTTATAAGTTTAGAGGTTAAGGGATGAAATGTGGGTTGAGAATAAGATGGATGAAGAGACTGTGGTGCCTCATTGGAGTTACAGTTGGGTCCATAAGTATTTGGACAGTGAAACAATTATTGTAGTTCTGTCTCTGTACAGCATCACAGAGGAGCTGAAATGAAACACTTGACATGTGATTGCAATGTAGATTGTTAGCTTTAATTCAAGGAACTGAACAAAAATGATACATTAACCATTTAGGAATTATGGTCATTTGTACACATAGTGTCTCCATTTTCTGAGCTCTTAAGTAAGTCGACCAACTATTCAATAACTGGACAAATAATTGGACAAACTGAATATACAGACCTTAAAAAATCATAAGAGCACACACAACACCAACACTGTGTCAAAAAAAAAAACTGTTTTAACGCACAAATACAACCACGGTCTTTATGATACTATCTGGTATGTTGTATTAAAATCTTTTCAGAAAGGCTTTGGACTGGTTTGTGTGTGTGTGTGTGTGTGTGTGTGTGTGTGTGTGTGTGTGTGTGTGTGTGTGTGTGTGTGTGTGTGTGTGTGTGTGTGTGTGTGTGTCACATCCTGTTTTACTTTCCACCAGATGAAACTCACCTGGTATATAGGCAATGAAAGATTGGTGACCAAAACAGATGTCAGCCTTTTACACAGAAATATTTTTTTGAAATGTGCAAGAAATTGCTGCTAATGAATGACGACCCAAATTATATTAACGTCTCTTAATGATAGAAGAAAAGAGCAGAAATAGTCTGAGCGATCAGTTGGCCTGTTGTTGGTCCACTGGACTGTTTCAGACTGGCCTGGAAATGTGTTTGTGATATTTTTGTCAGCCAGTGTGTCAATGAGTGTGTCCTTAATATGAGTGCAGAGACAAAATGTAATTTGAAAAAAATGTACTCATGCTGAAAATTTTAATCAGTGTGGTGTTTTAGCTGATAACCATTTACCATTATTTCATGAATGTGTCTAATCCCACATGAAAGAGATTCGTTTCTTAGTAACTCATTCATTTATAATGCTCTTTTCTATTTATTTTTGGTAAAATCCTTTTCCCAGCTCATCACTGACCTTTGGAAACTCTATTTGTGCCTGTTTCAGGTTGTAACTCATTTCAGTCAAAGTTATGTGTTTTCACTTTAATTAAAGGAGAAATTAAATGCTTAATTATTTTCACCCTGGAATATGGTTGACCTTGTATATTTGCTGTGAAGAATATGTACACATTTATATAGTATAATTGGTGAGGTAGCAGGTAGCACGGTGGCTTAGTGGTTAGCACTGTTGCCTCACAGCGAGAAGATCGTGGGTTCAATTCCCGCCTGTGACCTGTCTGTGTGGAGTTTGCATGTTCTCCCCGTGTTTGCGTGGGTTTCCTCCCACATCAAAAGACATGCGGGTTAGGTGGATTTGAATCTTTAAATTGTCCGTAGGTGTGCGTGTGTGTGTGTCTGTGTTTGTTTGTCTGTTTGTGGCCCTGCGACAGACTGGCGTCCTGTCCAGGGTGAACCCCGCCTCACGCTCGATGACTGCTGGGATAGGCTCCAGCTCCCCGTGACCCTTAATTGGACTAAGCGGTTGAAGATGTGTGTGTGTGTGTGGTGAGGTAGCAGGAGAACTTAAAGGGTTAATCTTTTTTTTTTAAGAATAGTCATTTGATACAAACCTACATAAAGAATTCATTTAGACTAAAAGTTGCATTTGTCATCAGTAGCTTTGTTTCCATTACAGATTTGCAGAAAAATTAAGTGATATTTTCAGAATGTCAACAAAAATAAAACAACAGTGAAATGACAGCATTTCCATTGAACAATGGAATCTTACTGGTGCGTCATTCTAGCGAGGCTGTTGCAAGACTGTAACTCCAATTGGGCGCCACAGTCTCGCTTGAGGGTGGGCGCTAAGGCAAAGGCTATACGCCCAACCGTTGGGCAGATAAATATGTCTTATCTTATTTGCCCAACCGTGATCGTGTATTTGACACGTTTTGTGCATCTAAACTACATTTTTACACCACATTTTAAGGCTCTATTGTGGCATATGTTTGACACATTTAACGGCGCCATCTTTATTTACTGCGAAAACACCGCAATGGATCAAAACAGACAAACTTCATAAGCATTTTGAACAGAAGCTTGTTAACAATGATGAAACAGTTTTTGTACAAAATGCTGCTTGTTGGCTGTAAGATGGTGTTAGTTTGACACTGTTCCCTGGGTGTGATGAGCCAAACAGAACCGCTTTAAATCACAGCCCCTCCGCGGGGTGTGAACCCTCCTGCAGTCGACGAAAAAATATCCCCCTTTTTTCCCTCCTGTGTTGAAACCGGAAGTGAGCTTACAAGCGCGCTCATTGGTCGGTTGTGGTTGGGCGTATATGCTCGCGTATTTAATTATTGAACCAACGGTTGGGCATATAGCCACTCCGGGGCGCTAAAGGGGTAAAATATGACGCATATGATATAATTTCTCTACTTCTGGGGACAAAAACATGGCATTTTCTCTGAGTTTGTTGGGCAAATTACACACAAAGTGAAAATGCAAAGAAAAAGTGACGATGTGGTGGAAAGTGGACATGTGTTGTGGTTTGTTTATGACCTGGAGCACAAACATGTTGAGGCGGTTTTGCAGGCGAGAGAACGCAGCTACTCTGGTTAGCTGTGAAGGCCTCCACTTACCGACTCGATGTCTCCCATTTGCCTTGTCTTCCCTTCGTCACTGAGAACCAAAAGAAAAAACTTTTTTCACGACTGCTTTGATGATTGCAGGTGAAAACAAAACAGTTCACCATTTTTCCATGTGACATTATGCTGTGTATATATTACACAACGGGAGCGGCTGTCCCCATAAGTTGTCAAATCCCACGATATCACGCAGGGTTCAAATGACACTACAGTGTCCTATTGGGCACCGTAGTCTCATTTGAGGGTGGGCGATAAAGGGGTTAAATGAAAGAGCATATAACGCAAAATTTAGAATTTCGGGGACAACCTACGCAATATTATCATTATTCACATTAAGTCTTGCTAAAACTTACCAGCAAAACCTGTCCTATTTGCCTCGTCTTCCCTTCTCCACTGGGAACCAAAAAAACCTGCACTTTTTGCGACTGCTTCCGTGATTGCAACCGAAAACAAAAACAGTACACCATCTTTCATTGTGAAGTGATGCTGTGTTTGTGTTGCGCACTGGCAGGCTGTCCCCGGAAGTGGTCAAATCCCACGGTATCATGCAGGCGTTCAAACAGGACTGCGCTGCCCTATAGTAATGGCGATAATAACACTGTAATATTCGCATTTCTTTCGTTTGCTTTTTTTTTTTTTTTGCATTTTTTTATATCCAATATTGCTGGATGGTCTTGTCTTTAACATTTAACAAGCTGTTCGTCTCTTCTTGTATCCACATATATGATATCATCTATTTTAGACTGCCGTGTGACTTTTTCTGTACGTCATGTGACCTATATAATAAGGCTTTTTTTTTAATTACCTGAAACACAACCTCATGCAAGAGTAAAAACATTTTGTGATATTTGAATTTTTTTGACTGTAGGTATGAGTGTGTTTGTCAATATGTGGCACCCTGTCTAGGATGTACCCCGCCTCTGTGCCTGTAACCGATGGGATAGGCTGCAGCTCTCCTGTGATCCTTAATTGGAATACCTGGGTATAGAAAATGGATGGCTGATATTTGGAGGCTATAGGAAACCCACATAATGACGTATCACATTATGACCCACTGCCTTTTGGTGCGTCACACCCTATAATTATACAAAATTAAATGCTTAATAAAAAGTTCAAAATAGTTTGCATCTTGAGGTGAACAGTTGGATCCTACTTTGCTAACAAATTATTCAAAGTATTCTTTAAAATATGATGGCACTGACATAAAAATAACACTAATTCAATTTAAAATTCTTCATTGATTTTACTGGTATCCAAGTAGGTTATTTATAGTGCATCTTGGAAGTATTCACAGCACTTCACTTTTTCCACATTTTGTTATTCCAAAATGGACTAAATTCTTTTTTTTTCCCTTCAAAATTCTACTTACAACACCCCATAATGACAACATTTTTTTTAACTTTTGCAAATTCATTAAAAATTAAAACTAAGAAATCACCTGTACATAAGGATTCACATCCTTTGCTCAGTACTTTGTTGATGCACCTTTTGCAGCAATTACAGCCTCAAGTCTTCTTGAATATGATGCTACAAGCTTGGTGCACCTATCTTTATGCAGTTTACCAATTTTGCCCCCATCTCTTTGCAGCCCCCTCAAACACCATCAGGTTGGATGGGGAGCGTTGGTGCACTGCTATTTTCAGATCTCTCCGAAGATGTTCAATCAGATTCAGGTCTGGGCTCTGGCTGGGCCACTCAAGGACATTCACAGAGACGTCCTGAAGCCAGTCCTTTGATATCTTGGCTGTGTGCTTAGGGTCAATGTCCTGCTGAAAAATGAACCATCACCCCAGTCTGAGGTCAAGAGCGCTCTGGAGCAGGTTTTCATCCAGGATGTCTATGTATATTGCTGCATTTGACTCTCTCAATCCTGACTAGTCTCCCAGTTCCTGCTGCTGAAAAACAAGGATATATATATATATATATATATATATATATACACGAGGGCTGTCAATAAAGTATAGGTCCTTTTTATTTTTTTCAAAATCTATATGTATTTCATTCATATGTTTTTACGTCAGACATGCTTGATCCCTCGTGCGCATGCGAGTTTTTCCACGCCTGTCGGTGACGTCATTCGCCTGTGAGCACTCCTTGTGGGAGGAGTCGTCCAGCCCCTCGTCGGAATTCTTTTGTCTGAGAAGTTGCTGAGAGACTGGCGCTTTGTTTCATCAAAATTTTTTCTAAACCTGTGAGACACATCGAAGTGGACACGGTTCGAAAAATTAAGCTGGTTTTCAGTAAAAATTTTAACGGCTGATGAGAGATTTTGAGGTGACACTGTCGCTTTAAGGACTTCCCACAGTGCGAGACGTCGCTCAGCGCTCTCAGGCGGCGTCATCAGCCTGTTTCAAGCTGAAAACCTCCACATTTCAGGCTCTATTGATCCAGGACGTCGTGAGAGAACAGAGAAGTTTCAGAAGAAGTCGGTTTCAGCATTTTATCCGGATATTCCACTGTTAAAGGAGATTTTTTTAATGAAAGACGTGCGGACGAGTCGGCTCGCAGCCGCCGCGACGCTCCGCCACAGGAAAAACACCTCTGTTGGAAGCCTTAAGGACAAGTTGGAACATGTCCAGCTGTTAAACAATTTCTCATATACTCACTCCACTGAAAGCCATCAAAAGCCGCCTGGATTTTACAAATGGTTATCAACACGGAGGTGTTTTTCCTGTGCCGCTGCTCTGCGCCGGCTGCGTCCCGACGCGCGGACCCGTCCGCACGTCTTTCATTAAAAAAATCTCCTTTAACAGTGGAATATCCGGATAAAATGCTGAAACCGACTTCTTCTGAAACTTCTCTGTTCTCTCACGACGTCCTGGATCAATAGAGCCTGAGATGTGGAGGTTTTCAGCTTGAAACAGGCTGATGACGCCGCCTGAGAGCGCAGCGCGACGTCTCGCACCGTGGGAAGTCCTTAAAGCGACAGTGTCACCTCAAAATCTCTCATGAGCCGTTAAAATTTTCACTGAAAACCAGCTTAATTTTTCGAACCATGTCCACTTCGATGTGTCTCACAGGTTTAGAAAAAATTTTGATCAAACAAAGCGCCAGTCTCTCAGCAACTTCTCAGACAAAGGAATTCCGACGAGGGGCTGGACGACTCCTCCCACAAGGAGTGCTCACAGGCGAATGACGTCACCGACAGGCGTGGAAAAACTCACGCATGCGCACGAGGGTTCATGCATGTCTGACGTAAAAACATATGAATGAAATCCATATAGTTTTTGAAAAAAATAAAAAGGACCTATACTTTATGGACAGCCCTCATATATATATATATATATATATATATATATATATATATATATATATATATATATATATATATATATATATATATATATATATATATATATATAAAGGGTACTGTGCTAAATTATGCGGTCTCTGATAATATGTAACAGCACAAGTCAAACAAATACCTTAAAGTAGAGATTCTATAGCTGTTTGAGAAGTGTTGTTCAGTCATGGAAAAAAAATGCCAAACAAACAGCAAACGGACCACATTTCTATCACATTTTTTCCGTCTGCCGACACTGAAAGCTCTTTACACTAATGCCCCACAGTCACTCACACACACACTCACACACCGATGTGCCCTTCCTACTGTCAGAGTGTTCCATGATGCATAACACAAAATGGCTAACACACATCCAAAATGTCCTTGAAACTGTCTGATCGTAACCTAACTGCTTTTCAAAATGGCTGGCGCAAAAGATGTCCTTTTATTTGGTAAAACTATCTGATCTTTTTACAACTGTCTAATTGATAAAACCATCTGATCTTTTTATAGATGTTTAATTGATAAAACCAAAGTATTCGCATCTATTTGGAAAAGAATCAGCATGATGGAACACTTTAATGCATTTAATGCATGACACGCAGACACACACTATAAGATTTTTTACCCAATAACCTTGAACGCAACGCAAGCAGACACCCGCCTACTTCACTTTTGTAGCCAATCACATAGCCACTGATTCACGACAGGCTAAGGACCGCCCACCCACATGGGGCCAGCCTTGACTCAGGAATAAAAGTAAGAGGACAAAGACAATCTGGGTTCATTGTTCCAGGTGTTTGCCTGTGACCTGGTCAAGATCCCAGCACTGAGATGACTTTCTGTATCAGTGTAAGAACTTTTTCAATACAACATTTAAACTTTGAAGTCAGTTCCTGTCCCATTCTTTTGGAGATCGCTCACCACATAAAAGAACCAAACACTACCATGCAAATCACTTAACTCTACAGTGGCAGCAACTTGGAGATTAAGGACCTTGACCTTAATGATTTTCAGGTCTGCAAGGGAATCAAACCAAGTATCCTCTGGTCAAAAGCCTGCCCCAGATATACACCTTATTCCTTCCTCCTCCAGCTTTAACTGGGGCACAACAGGTCCTAGTCACTATTAAAAGTATCCTATCTCAGACTAACGTTTGGCAAATTTGAATTATAATAATTAATAATAATAATTATAATAAATAAATAAATATAATAATGCTGGATTCTCATGTAAACCGTATGTTGTGTTGTTTTTAATGAGAGGAACGATGCTGGCTGTAAATGAGAAAAGGCACACAGCAAGAGATGGGCTATTTAGGTGCAGAGGCACCCATTTTTATATCAGGTAAATATGAATAATTTCTGTTATACGAGGTCTGTGAGAAAAGTATCCAACCTTATTATTTTTTTTAAAAACTATATGGATTTGAATCACGTGTGATTACATCAGCCAAGCTTGAACCCTCGTGGGCATGCAAGAGTTTTTTCACGCCTGTCGGTGACGTCATTCGCCTGTGAGCACGCCTTGTGGAAGGAGTGGTCCAGCCCCCTCGTCGGAATTCCTTTGTCTGAGAAGTTGCTGAGAGACTGGCGCTGTGCTTCATCAAAATTTTTTCAAAAACTGTGAGGCACATCTGAGTGGACACCATTCGAGAAATTCAGGTGGTTTTCGGTGAAAATTTTAACAGCTGATGAGAGATTTTGGATTGTTTCTATCACTGTAAGGACTTCCCACGGAGCAGGACTTTCAGAAGAGCTCGGAATCAGCAGTTTATCCGGACATTCCACTGTTAAAGGAGCTTTTTTAATGAAAGACGTGCGGATGGATTGGCGCATCGGCTCGCAGTCGGCGCCGCGCACCCGCCACAAGAAAAACACCTCCGTTGGAAGCCTTACGGACAAGTTGGAACACACCCTGCTGTTAAACAATTTCTCAGATACTCACTCAACTGAAAGCCACCAAAAGCCGCCTGGATTTTACAAATGGTTATCAACACGGAGGCAGGGGCGTAGGTTTGCATATGGACCATAGGGACAAGTCACAACCAATATTTTGGGATGGCAAAATAGTCCCTACCAATATTTAGAATTTTTTTTATATAACAAAATCATTCACTATTTTTTTGCGAACTCGATACTATAATTTTAGTCGTCACGTTTTGTGTTTTCGACGTGCCAGAGTGACAGGGTTACCCATGTTGCAATTTCATTGGCTCACGTTCTTCTCACATGGACGTAAACAAAGCGCATCTCGTGGCAGGCAGTGCTTCATTTGTAAAGTGGGAGGTCCCAGAGCGCAGAGGATGGGTGGCTCCGGTGCAGTGTTGCCAGATGTACGATAATTATCGTATTTGTCCGATAGTTTTGCCCTCTGTACGATGTACGATCAATAATGGGAAAAAATCCAATATGTACGATAATTTCAGTTGGTTGCCCAAACACGCATCTCTCTCTGACACCCAAGAATCATTTTGCAGGCGTTGCACTCAGGCGGCATCAAATGCTGGCTTTGGGCGACCGGGACAGTCATTTGAAAGCCCGCCCCCTCTCATACAAAGTAATGAGTTCCCATCCAATCTCTGCTGTGACAGGAAGATTCCCCAACCAACATCTTTTTTTTTTTCGAAACTTTATTTCAACAAATGCAATAACAAACGAACAAAACACAAGAGCAAAGAGATATACAAGAAAAATAAAAAAAAGTTAAAGTTCCTTATGGAGGTGTCAACATTTTTTTCTGTGTTCAACAAAATCTGCACAAGTGGCATCGGATGACGACAGCGACCTCGAGGTTGAATTCGACTCTTTCTAGTCTGGTAATTAACACGTTTGTGTCCCTTCACAGAAAAAAAAATCTTTCTAGTCTGGTAGTGCATTTGCGTTCTTGTTGTGCCATAGTTTCCCCATTACTATAATTACTGTTTAAAAATGTGACATAAAATTCTTTGTAAATTAAAAAAAAAAATGCTAAAATAGCTACGTTGTATGCGTTTTGTTTGTGTACGATAATTTCTCCCAAAATACGATAATTTTGAGGTTTTGGTACGATAGTTTCATATTTCATATCTGGCAACACTGCTCCGGTGCAGAAAAACAAGAAGGGCGGGGTGGAGGGCTTGCGAACAATGCTGTGCGCCACACTTAAAATAAACTACACACCAACACAAACACGCACACACACCTTCACAAATGACACTAACACCCTGCCTTTTCCTCAAAAATTACTACATTTATGTTTGCTGTCTGTCTCTGTACTTTTCTGTCACTTTTGCGCTCTTTTTCATACTTTTCCCTCGTTTCAAAAGTCACCGAACGCACTTTACCGTAATATATGCAACATATAGCATACTGTTGGAAAGCACGGGTTCTTGGCTTGCTGTCAGTGTTGAATTTTTTCAGCGTGAGGGCTTACATGAGAACCTACGGTAATGAGAATCAGCGGCGCACTAGTGTGAAACTTCCGTGTTTTTCCTCTGCGTTATGACATCACAGGCTTACGTTTACCATAATACACCATATATATCATTGTAAAGCCCTTTTTTTGTTGGCAAATTAGGTTGCCAGATACCTACAACTGCATTATTGATGAAGAGAATAGATTATACATCTTGGTTGCAAAAACTTTTTTTTTTTTTGTTAGCTCCACAAGTATTTTTTTTGTTGTCTTGTTCTCTCAGGTGTAGGCCTATAGAATAGATTCGTGATTTTGGGTGCAATTTTGTTATTTAAGCTATTTGTTTGTCTGCCTACACACTTAATAATGTAAATAAAGTGTTAAATTATTCAGCATTATGTCGTCATATGTTATGTATTATGCTGTGCTTGTGTGTCTAATGGTATGAGTGGGTTAGGGGGTGGTGGTGGGGGGCGGGGGGGTGGTATTGTCCCTACCAAAGCTGAGACCAAACCTACGCCCTTGCACGGAGGTGTCTTTCCTGTGGCGGGCGCACGGCGCCGGCTGCGAGCCGACGTGCCAATCCGTCCGCACGTCTTTCATTAAAAAAATTTCCTTTAACAGTGGAATGTCCAGATAAACTGCTGATTCCGACCTCTTCTGAAACTTCTCTGTTCTCTCACGATGTCCTGGGTCAACAGAGGCTTAAATTTGGAGGTTTTCAGCTTGAAAAATGAGGTGGGCTTCATAGATAATTGGCAAAGCTTCTGGGGAAAACCTGGTCTTGTTAGGAGAGACGGCATCCATCCCACTTTGGATGGAGCAGCTCTCATTTCTAGAAATCTGGCCAATTTTCTTAAATCCTCCAAACCGTGACTATCCAGGGTTGGGACCAGGAAGCAGAGTTGTAGTCTTACACACCTCTCTGCAGCTTCTCTCCCCCTGCCATCCCCTCATTACCCCATCCCCGTAGAGACGGTGCCTGCTCCCAGACTACCAATAACCAGCAAAAATCTATTTAAGCATAAAAATTCAAAAAGAAAAAATAATATAGCACCTTCAACTGCACCACAGACTAAAACAGTTAAATGTGGTCTATTAAACATTAGGTCTCTCTCTTCTAAGTCCCTGTTGGTAAATGATATAATAATTGATCAACATATTGATTTATTCTGCCTAACAGAAACCTGGTTACAGCAGGATGAATATGTTAGTTTAAATGAGTCAACACCCCCGAGTCACACTAACTGTCAGAATGCTCGTAGCACGGGCCGGGGCGGAGGATTAGCAGCAATCTTCCATTCCAGCTTATTAATTAATCAAAAACCCAGACAGAGCTTTAATTCATTTGAAAGCTTGTCTCTTAGTCTTGTCCATCCAAATTGGAAGTCCCAAAAACCAGTTTTATTTGTTATTATCTATCGTCCACCTGGTCGTTACTGTGAGTTTCTCTGTGAATTTTCAGACCTTTTGTCTGACTTAGTGCTTAGGTCAGATAAGATAATTATAGTGGGCGATTTTAACATCCACACAGATGCTGAGAATGACAGCCTCAACACTGCATTTGATCTATTATTAGACTCTATTGGTTTTGCTCAAAAAGTAAATGAGTCCACCCACCACTTTAATCATATCTTAGATCTTGTTCTGACTTATGGTATAGAAATAGAAGACTTAACAGTATTCCCTGAAAACTCCCTTCTGTCTGATCATTTCTTAATAACATTTACATTTACTCTGATGGACTACCCAGCAGTAGGGAATAAGTTTCATTACACTAGAAGTCTTTCAGAAAGCGCTGTAACTAGGTTTAAGGATATGATTCCTTCTTTATGTTCTCTAATGCCATATAACAACACAGTGCAGAGTAGCTACCTAAACTCTGTAAGGGAGATAGAGTATCTCGTCAATAGTTTTACATCCTCATTGAAGACAACTTTGGATGCTGTAGCTCCTCTGAAAAAGAGAGCTTTAAATCAGAAGTGTCTGACTCCGTGGTATAACTCACAAACTCGTAGCTTAAAGCAGATAACCCGTAAGTTGGAGAGGAAATGGCGTCTCACTAATTTAGAAGATCTTCACTTAGCCTGGAAAAAGAGTCTGTTGCTCTATAAAAAAGCCCCCCGTAAAGCTAGGACATCTTTCTACTCATCACTAATTGAAGAAAATAAGAACAACCCCAGGTTTCTTTTCAGCACTGTAGCCAGGCTGACAAAGAGTCAGAGCTCTATTGAGCTGAGTATTCCATTAACTTTAACTAGTAATGACTTCATGACTTTCTTTGCTAACAAAATTTTAACTATTAGAGAAAAAATTACTCATAACCATCCCAAAGACGTATCGTTATCTTTGGCTGCTTTCAGTGATGCCGGTATTTGGTTAGACTCTTTCTCTCCGATTGTTCTGTCTGAGTTATTTTCATTAGTTACTTCATCCAAACCATCAACATGTTTATTAGACCCCATTCCTACCAGGCTGCTCAAGGAAGCCCTACCATTATTTAATGCTTCGATCTTAAATATGATCAATCTATCTTTGTTAGTTGGCTATGTACCACAGGCTTTTAAGGTGGCAGTAATTAAACCATTACTTAAAAAGCCATCACTTGACCCAGCTATCTTAGATAATTATAGGCCAATCTCCAACCTTCCTTTTCTCTCAAAAATTCTTGAAAGGGTAGTTGTAAAACAGCTAACTGATCATCTGCAGAGGAATGGTCTATTTGAAGAGTTTCAGTCAGGTTTTAGAATTCATCATAGTACAGAAACAGCATTAGTGAAGGTTACAAATGATCTTCTTATGGCCTCGGACAGTGGACTCATCTCTGTGCTTGTTCTGTTAGACCTCAGTGCTGCTTTTGATACTGTTGACCATAAAATTTTATTACAGAGATTAGAGCATGCCATAGGTATTAAAGGCACTGCGCTGCGGTGGTTTGAATCATATTTGTCTAATAGATTACAATTTGTTCATGTAAATGGGGAATCTTCTTCACAGACTAAAGTTAATTATGGAGTTCCACAAGGTTCTGTGCTAGGACCAATTTTATTCACTTTATATATGCTTCCCTTAGGCAGTATTATTAGACGGTATTGCTTAAATTTTCATTGTTACGCAGATGATACCCAGCTTTATCTATCCATGAAGCCAGAGGACACACACCAATTAGCTAAACTGCAGGATTGTCTTACAGACATAAAGACATGGATGACCTCTAATTTCCTGCTTTTAAACTCAGATAAAACTGAAGTTATTGTACTTGGCCCCACAAATCTTAGAAACATGGTGTCTAACCAGATCCTTACTCTGGATGGCATTACCCTGACCTCTAGTAATACTGTGAGAAATCTTGGAGTCATTTTTGATCAGGATATGTCATTCAAAGCGCATATTAAACAAATATGTAGGACTGCTATTTTGCATTTACGCAATATCTCTAAAATCAGAAAGGTCTTGTCTCAGAGTGATGCTGAAAAACTAATTCATGCATTTATTTCCTCTAGGCTGGACTATTGTAATTCATTATTATCAGGTTGTCCTAAAAGTTCCCTAAAAAGCCTTCAGTTAATTCAAAATGCTGCAGCTAGAGTACTGACGGGGACTAGAAGGAGAGAGCATATCTCACCCATATTGGCCTCTCTTCATTGGCTTCCTGTTAATTCTAGAATAGAATTTAAAATTCTTCTTCTTACTTATAATGTTTTGAATAATCAGGTCCCATCTTATCTTAGGGACCTCGTAGTACCATATCACCCCAATAGAGCGCTTTGCTCTCAGACTGCAGGTTTACTTGTAGTTCCTAGGGTTTGTAAGAGTAGAATGGGAGGCAGAGCCTTCAGCTTTCAGGCTCCTCTCCTGTGGAACCAGCTCCCAATTCAGATCAGGGAGACAGACACCCTCTCTACTTTTAAGATTAGGCTTAAAACTTTCCTTTTTGCTAAAGCTTATAGTTAGGGCTGGATCAGGTGACCCTGAACCATCCCTTAGTTATGCTGCTATAGACGTAGACTGCTGGGGGGTTCCCATGATGCACTGTTTCTTTCTCTTTTTGCTCTGTATGCACCACTCTGCATTTAATCATTAGTGATCGATCTCTGCTCCCCTCCACAGCATGTCTTTTTCCTGGTTCTCTCCCTCAGCCCCAACCAGTCCCAGCAGAAGACTGCCCCTCCCTGAGCCTGGTTCTGCTGGAGGTTTCTTCCTGTTAAAAGGGAGTTTTTCCTTCCCACTGTAGCCAAGTGCTTGCTCACAGGGGGTCGTTTTGACCGTTGGGGTTTTACATAATTATTGTATGGCCTTGCCTTACAATATAAAGCGCCTTGGGGCAACTGTTTGTTGTGATTTGGCGCTATATAAAAAAATTGATTGATTGATTGATTGAAACAGGATGACGACGTCGCCTCGGAGCGCTGCGCGACATCCCGCTCTGTGGGAAGTCTGTAAAGCGATAGAAACAATCCAAAATCTCTCATCAGCTGTTAAAATTTACACCGAAAACCAGCTGAATTTCTTGAATGGTGTCCACTCGGATGTGCATCACAGCTTTTGAAAAAATTTTGATCAAGCACAGTGCCAGTCTCTCAGCAACTTCTCAGACAACGAAAATCCGACGAGGGGGCTGGACCACTCCTTCCACAAGGCGTGCTCACAGGCGAATGACGTCACTGACAGGAGTGAAAAAACTCACGCATGCCCACGAGGGTTCAAGCTTGGCTGATGTAATCACACGTGATTCAAATCCATATAGTTTTTTAAAAAAATAAAACTGTCGGTTTCTTTTCTAATAGACCTCGTATGTGAGAGAAATTCAGTTGTTTGTCTTTCAGCTGCTCCTGTTTTTGTTCAGGGTCACCACAGTGGATCCAGCATAGACACACATTGTAATTTGGCACATATTTTATGCCACATGCTCTTCTGAAATCCTACCAATTAATCATGACTGTCAAATAAATTCAGATTTTGACTGCTCAAAGCATTTAGCAGCTTTATTCCGATTTTAAAGCAAAGCTCCTGAATGCATCTTCCTGAATTCTTTCTTTATATATTATCTTTCTCAGTTATATTTAGTATAATCATGAATGCATGAAAATTTGGGTAAGGTATGTCTTCTATAATATATTCCAATTCTAAAGTAGAACTCTACTAGTGTATACGAGGTATATCTAAATATCTAAAAAAAAAAAAAGAAGAGTAGAATAGAAGATTCCTAATATTCTCAGCAAATAAGTTGGATTTTTTTTTCCTATCAGGCCTGCCGCTCACCACACACAAACTGTGTTGCTGTTACTGATTTCAGATGCACTAATTTTCATAATAGAAATAAGAAAAGTGAAATTATACTTTTAAGTGGTGCTTACGTAATCCATAACAGAGTTCAGGTTAATCAAAAAATGATCACTTTTGTACATTCAAAAGGCCAAAAAAGTCAGTCACTCAAATTATTTAATAGTTTTATTTTAATTAAGCTTAGTGTACTTATTTTGAACCTTTGGTTTTACAGTGTATGTGCATTCTCGTGCCCTGCAGCATCAGGATGTGGGCTTGCTTTGTGTGTTTAGGTGACGAAGACGTCAACAGGCTTTAGGCCGTTTGCACATTTTGCACAAACTTTGTGGAACAATTTTTCCACCAGACATCAGAAAGTCCACTAACTCTGAAGCTTTTTAAGGTTAATCTTTAAACATATAAATTTTCCATTGGTTATAATCAGGCATGATTTTATCTCATGTATCTCATGCTATCTGTTGTGTTGTGAAAGTGTAGGAACACGGACCCACAACAGGGGGCGTAAAAGAACGGGCAATGGATAAGCCAAACAGTAACAATTTAATGTTGTGAATTGTGCACAACGGAATACAGACAACAATCAGTTTGGGACTACAGTCAATTACACGTTGGGTGACGTGTGGGCAGGCTTGAGGATAGGAGACGCCCGTCCAGAACCGAGCCGGATCCCACACGGCCCTCACCGCCAACGGACCTGAAGAACACCGGAGCCGCCAAGTCCTGGGTCCCCAGGTGGTCACCGTCTTCAGCTGTCAGACCTGGTACTGCTGGCAGAGAACAGAAACAGCACAGGTGAGTGTGAGTACGCACACTCAGTAATCCCACAGTCTGTGTTCAGTAAGGAGGGAGCACCTCCACCTCCAATCACACACTCGTGCAGCTCCTGTCTAATCACTTATCTGGTTGGGGTGTGAAGCGAAGCCGTCGCTGATCACACCAAAGCCAATCCCACAGATAAGGCAATCACCACAGGAAAACGGCTGCAAAGAAGTTCAGACTATTAGTCAGTGTTTTCGGTTTAGCAGAGAAAATTACCTCCAAGGTAGCTGATTTCTCGGCGAGGAGGTGGAGTTGCAGTCCGGCCTTTATGGTGATGGTGATGAGTTGACTGAGTGACAGCTGGTGCTGATGAAGAGTGACAGCTGTCACTCCCAGTGGCTCTGGTGCCCTCTCGTGCTTGAAGCCCGCACTCCAAGCAGGGCGCCATCTGGTGGTGGTGGGCCAGCAGTACCTCCTCTTCAGCGGCCCACACAACATGTTACTTTGCATAATATGTTAATTAGTTGTTTGAATTTTGGTTTGTCTTTTGTTTTTTTTTGTTTTGTTTCTATTGAAATGTTTCAATTTTTATGATAAAGAGCACCCTCAATTTTTCCAACTGAAAGTGCTATATAAAATTATTATTATTGTTATTATTATTACTAGTAGTATTAGAGGAGGTGGCCAAGTGGTTAGTGCACTTGGTTTCAGTACAGAAGGCTCCAGGTTCAAACACCACACCTGCTGCACTTCTGTAATGCGGAACTGTGACAGGAAGGGTATCTGAGGTAAAACGTACCAATTCAACATAGAGATCCACCTTGGATTTGCTGTGGCAACCCTGAGTGCAACCAAAGGGGCTTACTACCTGATGGCCGTGAAGCCTTTTCGTCCATCTGTCTGTGCGCAGCATAACTCTAGTCCTATAACTGCCAGACTCTTGAAATTCACAAGAAATATTATTGGGACACAGACCTTGGACAAGTTCAAAGATGGTTAATCTTGATGTATTTTAAGAGGTTTTTGTTTGTTTGTTTTTTGTTTGTTTGTTTGTTTGACTCTGATCCGTTTTGTGTTTGAGTGATGTGGGTGACAGCCAACTGGAGTAGAGCTACGCCGTGATAGCAGTTACGAGTCTCTTCAAAACAGCTTCTTTTTCTGTGTTTATGTCCATGTTTCTTGTAAATTATGTAAAAGCTAGCAAGAAATAAACACTTCTAAAACTGAAAATGCTGATTTTGTAACCTGATAACACCTCTGGAGGAATTTACAAACCATTTAGCAGGTGTTAGCGTGTTGATGACACAGGCTCAGCTCAGTGTGTAAATATAACCTCTTTGTCATATATTATGTAAAAAGCTAGTGAAAAATAAATACTTCTAAAACTGAAAACGCTGTTTTTGAAACCTAATAACACCTCTGGAGTGATTTTATAAGACATTTAGTGGATGTTAGCATACGCACTAATGTCTGTTAACTCACAGCTAACTTGCTATGGGAGAGAGGGTGATCTACAAATATTATTTGATTTGCATAACTTCCACTCTTGTTTTTTACTATAATTATCACTGTTGATATATGAATCATCACAAACAGATGATCAGTTGAAACTTCACTGAGTGTAATTTGTGTAAATCCTCAATGTTGATTATAGCGACTCAAAGAGGTTATCATCAAACAAATAAGACAGCTGTTTTGGAGGAGGGGTGGCGGGGGGAATTGTGTTTGAGACCCATCTTTAATTATCCAACAATTTAGAATTAAGGCTAAGTATCTTCTGTGGGTTTAGAACTTGTCAGTCGTGCACAAGGAGTTCATAATATTCAACATAGTGGGCCCTAATGATGACAAGTCTTTTAACACTTCAGCTGGCAAAGCGTTGAAGACACCAGTAGTGCTTTTAATATATTGCTCTCAATTGTAGACAGTGTGTCAAGTGAGGTCATGTCAAACTCTTGGTATGCTGTCAAAATGGACACAAAGTTTTGCTTTAAGCTCATGGGCAAAACTAGAAAAAGCTAACCCATGTATGATTTAACTGAAGTAACGTTAACAAGCAGATGTCCTACATATCTGATTAAAGTTAGTGTGTAGGATTTAATGCCATCTAGAGTGCAGTTGCAGATTGCATTATGCCACTGATCATGATCTTGTTTCTCTTCACATTTTTTCTTCTTTGGCAATGGGGATTCATGCTTCCTTGTCTTCTCTTTAGTGTAGCAGATAACTGTAACAATTGTTCATTTCTGGAAACAAGTACCAAAATTGGAACGCATGCTCCTTACTCTTTTGAAAATACCATTTGTCCACTTGAATTTTCAATTGGCGGCCAGGTATGGGTTAATTGAAGAATTACACAGGGGTTAAAATTAAAAGATGCTCCAATCATATTGAAAACTATACTACATTTATCTGATCACAAAGATTCTAAAAAGGTATCGTTAGACTATCTGTGACTGAATGTTATGGGGTAAAAACAGCAAGAATGGTAACAAAGGTCAATTTCAGTTTGTACAATCAATTTCAATCAATTTTTTTTTTATATAGCGCCAAATCACAACAAACAGTTGCCCCAAGGCGCTTTATATTGTAAGGCAAAGCCATACAATAATTATGTAAAACCCCAACGGTCAAAACGACCCCCTGTGAGCAAGCACTTGGCTACAGTGGGAAGGAAAAACTCCCTTTTAACAGGAAGAAACCTCCAGCAGAACCAGGCTCAGGGAGGGGCAGTCTTCTGCTGGGACTGGTTGGGGCTGAGGGAGAGAACCAGGAAAAAGACATGCTGTGGAGGGGAGTAGAGATCGATCACTAATGATTAAATGCAGAGTGGTGCATACAGAGCAAAAAGAGAAAGAAACAGTGCATCATGGGAACCCCCCAGCAGTCTACGTCTATAGCAGCATAACTAAGGGATGGTTCAGGGTCACCTGATCCAGCCCTAACTATAAGCTTTAGCAAAAAGGAAAGTTTTAAGCCTAATCTTAAAAGTAGAGAGGGTGTCTGTCTCCCTGATCTGAATTGGGAGCTGGTTCCACAGGAGAGGAGCCTGAAAGCTGAAGGCTCTGCCTCCCATTCTACTCTTACAAACCCTAGGAACTACAAGTAAGCCTGCAGTCGGAGAGCGAAGCGCTCTATTGGGGTGATATGGTACTATGAGGTCCCTAAGATAAGATGGGACCTGATTATTCAAAACCTTATAAGTAAGAAGAAGAATTTTAAATTCTATTCTAGAATTAACAGGAAGCCAAAGAAGAGAGGCCAATATGGGTGAGATATACAATATGGGTGAGATATACAAAAAAGCAGTCCTACATATTTGTTTAATATGCGCTTTGAATGACATATCCTGATCAAAAATGACTCCAAGATTTCTCACAGTATTACTAGAGGTCAGGGTAATGCCATCCAGAGTAAGGATCTGGTTAGACACCATGTTTCTAAGATTTGTGGGGCCAAGTACAATAACTTCAGTTTTATCTGAGTTTAAAAGCAGGAAATTAGAGGTCATCCATGTCTTTATGTCTGTAAGACAATCCTGCAGTTTAGCTAATTGGTGTGTGTCCTCTGGCTTCATGGATAGATAAAGCTGGGTATCATCTGCGTAACAATGAAAATTTAAGCAATACTGTCTAATAATACTGCCTAAGGGAAGCATGTATAAAGTGAATAAAATTGGTCCTAGCACAGAACCTTGTGGAACTCCATAATTAACTTTAGTCTGTGAAGAAGATTCCCCATTTACATGAACAAATTGTAATCTATTAGACAAATATGATTCAAACCACCGCAGCGCAGTGCCTTTAATACCTATGGCATGCTCTAATCTCTGTAATAAAATTTTATGGTCAACAGTATCAAAAGCAGCACTGAGGTCTAACAGAACAAGCACAGAGATGAGTCCACTGTCCGAGGCCATAAGATCATTTGTAACCTTCACTAATGCTGTTTCTGTACTATGATGAATTCTGAAACCTGACTGAAACTCTTCAAATAGACCATTCCTCTGCAGATGATCAGTTAACTGTTTTACAACTACCCTTTCAAGAATTTTTGAGAGAAAAGGAAGGTTGGAGATTGGCCTATAATTAGCTAAGATAGCTGGGTCAAGTGATGGCTTTTTAAGTAATGGTTTAATTACTGCCACCTTAAAAGCCTGTGGTACATAGCCAGCTAACAAAGATAGATTGATCATATTTAAGATTGAAGCATTAAATAATGGTAGAGCTTCCTTGAGCAGCCTGGTAGGAATGGGGTCTAATAAACATGTTGATGGTTTGGATGAAGTAACTAATGAAAATAACTCAGACAGGACAATCGGAGAGAAAGAGTCTAACCAAATACCGGCATCACTGAAAGCAGCCAAAGATAATGATACGTCTTTGGGATGGTTATGAGTAATTTTTTCTCTAATAGTTAAAATTTTGTTAGCAAAGAAAGTCATGAAGTCATTACTAGTTAAAGTTAATGGAATACTCAGCTCAATAGAGCTCTGACTCTTTGTCAGCCTGGCTACAGTGCTGAAAAGAAACCCGGGGTTGTTCTTATTTTCTTCAATTAGTGATGAGTAGAAAGATGTCCTAGCTTTATGGAGGGCTTTTTTATAGAGCAACAGACTCTTTTTCCAGGCTAAGTGAAGATCTTCTAAATTAGTGAGACGCCATTTCCTCTCCAACTTACGGGTTATCTGCTTTAAGCTACGAGTTTGTGAGTTATACCACGGAGTCAGGCACTTCTGATTTAAAGCTCTCTTTTTCAGAGGAGCTACAGCATCCAAAGTTGTCTTCAATGAGGATGTAAAACTATTGACGATATACTCTATCTCACTTACAGAGTTTAAGTAGCTACTCTGCACTGTGTTGGTATATGGCATTAGAGAACATAAAGAAGGAATCATATCCTTAAACCTAGTTACAGCGCTTTCTGAAAGACTTCTAGTGTAATGAAACTTATTCCCCACTGCTGGGTAGTCCATCAGATTAAATGTAAATGTTATTAAGAAATGATCAGACAGAAGGGAGTTTTCAGGGAATACTGTTAAGTCTTCTATTTCCATACCATAAGTCAGAACAAGATCTAAGATATGATTAAAGTGGTGGGTGGACTCATTTACATTTTGAGCAAAGCCAATAGAGTCTAATAATAGATTAAATGCAGTGTTGAGGCTGTCATTCTCAGCATCTGTGTGGATGTTAAAATCGCCCACTATAATTATCTTATCTGAGCTAAGCACTAAGTCAGACAAAAGGTCTGAAAATTCACAGAGAAACTCACAGTAACGACCAGGTGGACGATAGATAATAACAAATAAAACTGGTTTTTGGGACTTCCAATTTGGATGGACAAGACTAAAAGTCAAGCTTTCAAATGAATTAAAGCTCTGTCTGGGTTTTTGATTAATTAATAAGCTGGAATGGAAGATTGCTGCTAATCCTCCGCCTCGGCCCGTGCTACGAGCATTCTGACAGTTAGTGTGACTCGGGGGTGTTGACTCATTTAACTAACATATTCATCCTGCTGTAACCAGGTTTCTGTAAGGCAGAATAAATCAATATGTTGATCAATTATTATATCATTTACCAACAGGGACTTAGAAGAGAGAGACCTAATGTTTAATAGACCAGATTTAACTGTTTTAGTCTGTGGTGCAGTTATATATTATTTTTTCTTTTTGAATTTTTATGCTTAAATAGATTTTTGCTGGTTATTGGTGGTCTGGGAGCAGACACCGTCTCTACGGGGATGGGGTAATGAGGGGATGGCAGAGGGAGAGAAGCTGCAGAGAGGTGTGTAAGACTACAACTCTGCTTCCTGGTCCCAACCCTGGATAGTCACGGTTTGGAGGATTTAAGAAAATTGGCCAGATTTCTAGAAATGAGAGCTGCTCCATCCAAAGTGGGATGGATGCCGTCTCTCCTAACAAGACCAGGTTTTCCCCAGAAGCTTTGCCAATTATCTATGAAGCCCACCTCATTTTTTGGACACCACTCAGACAGACAGAAATTCAAGGAGAACATGCGGCTAAACATGTCACTCCCGGTCCGATTGGGGAGGGGCCCAGAGAAAACTACAGAGTCCGACATTGTTTTTGCAAAGTTACACACCGATTCAATGTTAATTTTAGTGACCTCCGATTGGCGTAACCGGGTGTCATTACTGCCGACGTGAATTACAATCTTACCAAATTTATTTACGCTTAGCCTTAGCCAGCAGTTTCAAATTTCCTTCAATGTCGCCTGCTCTGGCCCCCGGAAGACAATTGACTGTGGTTGCTGGTGTCGCTAACTTCACATTTCTCAAAACAGAGTCGCCAATAACCAGAGTTTGATCCTCGGCGGGTGTGTCGTCGAGTGGGGAAAAACGGTTAGAAATGTGAACGGGTTGGCGGTGTACACGGGGCTTCTGTTTAGAACTATGCTTCCTCCTCACAGTCACCCAGTCGGCCTGCTTTCCCGGCTGCTCGGGATCTGCCAGAGGGGAACTAACGGCGGCTAAGCTACCTTGGTCCGCACCGACTACAGGGGCCTGGCTAGCTGTAGAATTTTCCACGGTGCGGAGCCGAGTCTCCAATTCGCCCAGCCTGGCTTCCAAAGCTATGAATAAGCTACACTTATTACAAGTACCGTTACTGCTAAAGGAGGCCGAGGAATAACTAAACATTTCACACCCAGAGCAGAAAAGGGCGGGAGAGACAGGAGAAGCCGCCATGCTAAATCGGCTAAGAGCTAGTAGCTGCGCTAAGCTAGCGGATTCCTAAAAACACGCAAAGTGAATAATGTGTAAATAATTTAGAGGTGATTCAGCAGAAGGAGTGCTTTAGTTAAGGCACGTGAAGATTACACTGGGAAACAAATCGTTATCTAGATAACTAGATCAATCTAACTGCGCAGATTAAACAGCTAACAGATACAGCAAAACACCACTGTGCTCCGGAACAGGAAGTGATACAATACCGCAGTGAGAGCCAACCACCAGTAGAGGCAAGCAAATATACAGGGGTCAAAAGTTAAAATTGCTATAATCTTGGTACAAAGTGGTGCAAATTATTCGTTGAGTTAATCGGGTTTTTAAAATGAATAGTTTGCACCATGTGTCATGCTTAGTTATGTTACGGGGTAACATATGTCACATGTCATGGAATTCAATGGGCATCGACATTGTTTGACCTTTACTTTGAAGACCAAACATTCAAGACAGTGAAAACTATTCCATTTATTAATCCTATTAGCTCAACCAATAATGTTCAAACTTCGAGGTATTCATAGTGACTATGGCTTGACACTTGTTTGATCGTGCTCCATCAAGGTAAAAATTTGAAGCTGAAACAGCGTTTCTTGCGGTTCTAGCAGAGGGCACGGCTCTTTTTCGTTCATTTTCGGGCAGATTGCCAGGTCTGCCCTTTATAAGCCAGCCTGTTAGGAGGCAAGCCAGATTAAGTTGTTTCATCTTGTTTTTGCACTTTTGTGTATGGTGGGCGATCACAGTAGAAATGGCACCCTGTAGAGTAGCCCTGTTACTGCTGCAAAAAAAATAACTAATATTCACAGTGTTAACATCATTAAAATGTTTTTGTTTAACTTCTCTAAATACATTTTGAACACGGTAAGTAGCTGAAGCAACAGAGCTAGCTTATCAGCTTTACAAAGTTTTATCAGCTTTCTAAAACTAGCTTCCTGGCACACAGCGCGTATGGTCTCTCTGAAATCAACACAAAAAATGTGCCATATTTTCCAACATACTTGAGACAAACTCCAGAAAATAACTGAAAGATTAGCATTGTACTATGCTGGACAGAACAAAGGCTTCCATAGAAATGAATAGCTAACTGCTGCGTTAGGTTACCGCGTGACACATCGTGGCATCCTCCACGAAGGATATGAAGAGCTTGTTGAAAGCTTATGAAAACACAAACTAATACATTAATTCTTCGTTGTGGGTAGCTATACGTACACTAATGAACACATGGCTATAAATGCTACATTCCATTGCTGCTAATAAACACACCTAAATCCTACACACTGTAGCTGTAACCATTACTGTTGAACAAATAAATAACCCAAGTGACAGTTTTGACCAGATTTTGTTTCAGCAAAAATCTCTTCATGGTCTCAGTTGGAGTTGGTTCAAATTGTGTGAATCATTTTCCTATTGACGATGACTTTCTCCTACTAGCTGTATCACACCGCTACAGTCGTCATCTCCGTCAGCTTCTGCACGAAAGCTACATGCATTCACACAAACACAGCCGCTTTGTCACACAAAGCACACAGTGGTAATGAGATGACTCATGAGGTAAACCAGTGATGACACAGAAGTTAACATTTGCCAGTCCGCCTACTCAAATTTCACATGCTTTGTTTACTGAAAAATAAATCTGGGATTTTAAAAAAATTGTTATGTGTCGGACGCGGTCGGAGCACCGACCCAGCGTTTGACAGGACCCAGCATAAAATAAGCAGAGCACGGTTCAAAAGATAACAGAATTTAATAATCATAGTGAGTTTAGTGATAAACAACCAAAAATGTCCGCGGTCTGGTGAGGTGAAAACACGGCGCGCTCTCAGCAGCGCAAACGGTCCGGAGCCACAGCAGTTCCGACCCAGGGACCCCGCCGACACCCCCCAGGTGGCTGCGACAAACCGAGTCTGTGAAGAAAGAAAACATGGTGAGTCCAACACTCTCCACCCAGAGAGACACAGCTCAAAGGTGCACACAATCAGCAAACACTTCCTGGCTTAAATATATATCAGCTTCTCACCCTGCAGGCACGGAACAACTCAGTTCAAATCTCCACTGCAGCAGAAGCTGATTAGACAATTAGCATAACGTGACAGCTCAATAACACAAGGTGTGAGGACACCAAATCCACTGTCATTACTTCATAAGAGTCGCCAAAACCAAATTACCTCAGGAAGTGTGCTGAAGAGCGTGAGACCTCACCCAATCCTCCTTCACAGACTGTGGCGTCAAACCTGGAGCGGTCTCTGCGTCCGTAATGGTGAGATTGTTCTCCCGACGTCGATCTCACACGTCTGCTCACAAGGTCGAGTCTCTGGCAATCACACACTGTGCATTCAAGGTTTAAGTGCAGCAATCTCTGATCAAGACAGAATACACCACAGCTGTGAGCCCTGATGACCTGCACGTGAAAACAAGCCTCAGGTGTTCAGGGTGAGGTCCTAATACTCAGCCACTCTGTCCTGAATGCATACCACCTGGTGGGAGAAACAGAAAACAAAAACCAAGCCAGCCAAACACCCCAGCACATAACAATTATAACATTTTCTTTATACAAACAGCAAATCAATTTATTTATATTATTTATATTGTGCAAAATCACAGCATAATGTTTTGGTCACATTAGCTATAAATGAATGGTGGCGCACAGTTGGTTTTGTCGCTTGATGAGCGTTCCCCGAGTGTATCTGGTTACAAAAATGGCATTTTAAGATTTAGAAGTGTTTATTTCCCGCTAACATTTACAAAATATATGGGAAACATATTAAAATTATACAGAAATGCAGCTGTTTTAAAGCATTGTCAGCCATCTTTGACCATTTTGTTTGAACAAACAAGTAGCTGATGTTACGCTGCTTATTCACTCTGACTGGCAGTCGCCATGTCGCATCGCTCAGTATTTGCATACAATGGATTTCAGTTCTATTTTTGCCCCACTTACCTGACGGCAGAGAGACCGTTGTCTCTTGATGCTAGAAAACGCCCACTCTGATTGAAAATGAATGGCAAGTCGTGGCTTGCTGCTACAGTAGCTAATGTAACCACTGGAGGTGGGCGGATCGAGCCTAATATCGATACCAACACTGGTATTGATATTGAATGATCCTTGTGTAAAAAGATCAATACTCAAGCTTTTTTTCTCTCCTGCACGCACTGACTGCTGTGCACACAGATTCCTCAAAGTCTACTCTCTGTCTGTAAGAGCAGCGCGGCGCAGTGTCACACAACACAGCAGTTGTGTTGAGTGATATTTTTTTAAACAAAAGTGTTGATTGTGATAATAAAGTATTTTGTTGTCACGTACAATGTTTGGCGAAATTCTATCCTAGGTCTTTTGGATCCTTTGGATCTATGAAGCTTAAATATGAAAAAGTATCAGTATCGATATCGGCAATACTAGGCCTGTATTTACTTGGTATCGGATCAATACCAAAATTCCAGGTATTGCCCACCTCTAGTAACCACACCTTAAGTCACACCAAGGTGCTTCACAAAAGGTAAGGGCTAGTTTTACCAACACCCTGAGCAAACACATAAGTAACAGTGATACCAGACTCAGAGGGGTGACCAGCTGCTTAGACCATTCTAACAAGAGTTGAAATAAACAAAATACAACAAAGGTTTGTCAGATGAGCCAGTTGAATTTTTCTCTCTTCTTTCTGAATGAATTCAGTGATTTCTCACATTGGATAATGTAAAAATTTGAAAATGGCCATTACAGCTGAAGGGCTTTAACTTTCAAGTGACTGAGTGGGATTATTTATAACCCCAGCCAAATATGAAGAAGTACCATTCTGTTTTGTTTTTTTTAATCAGAAAAATATGTCCTACCATTAATTTGTCAATCCACATGACCTTCAGTTTTTTGTTTTTGTTTTGTTTTGTTCTGTTTTTCCTTGTTTTTTGGAGGATGCCTTCCACTGCTGTACCAAGGTTAAAGGACATTATTTAAGACCCTTGAAAGATACACATACTTTTATTTATTTATTATTTTATTTATTTACATCACAGGCTTTGATTTTAATGTATAAAATCACATTATAGTATTTTTAGCGTATCTATCATAGAAAAGTATAGAGCAGTATAGAGATGTGATAAACGCAAATAGAGCCTTTAAATAATTATCAAATATATAAATATATGTAAATCAGCTCGGTGGCTTGAAGGTTAATTCTGGTAATGGCAAGAAAGAACGTAAATAAGTAAAAGTATCGTTTGTTAGCCGTAAAAACAATTTGTGGCCCATGACTGTGGCGAAACGCTTCAAAATGGCACCCCCTAGTGGGAAAATATGATCATTACAATATACAGTGTAGCTAATGTTCCTTTAGATGCACTCTATGGCAAATAAAATACTGCATAAAATAGTAGAGGGTGTTGCCTTTTTAAAAACTACAATAAAGCGTATATGCTTTAAAACTATGCATTTTTACACACACAGCTCTGATATTTGTGTAAGGGTTGAATAAAATTGTGTGTGTGTGTGTGTGTGTGTGTGTGTGTGTGTGTGTGTGTGTGTGTGTGTGTGTGTGTGTGTGTGTGTGTGTGTGTGTGTGTGTGTATATATATATATATAAACACACACACACACACACTGCATTTTTGGACCACAACATTATTCTATTTCCATACATTAAAATGAAGTCAGCAGGCCAAGGGGGCTCACATTGATTTCTTTTTCTGCATAGTCTAACAAACAAGATAAGACCGTCCGTTTCCACTGGGTCTTCAAATCTAGACTGAAGATATAGTGTGGCAGCAGAACTATTTTTTTCATAAGAATTGTGCATTTGGTGATAAAATCACTACCTTTGTCACAGATGTAGCCAAGCATATTACAAAAAAATCAGCCATCATGAATTTTCATCCTGGTTGCCAAGGTGGCCATTTCTCAAAATGAAAACTGAAAAATGCCAAAATTGTTTTTAAAAAATATACACCACATTATTTGTCTCATCATAATGATTCCAAAGAGATGCATTTTGGAACATCTATGACTGAATGTTATGGATTTATGGGGTCAAAGCTACAAAAAAGATTACAAAGGTCAATTTCAGTTTGTACAGGGGTCAAAAGTTAAAGTTGCTCCAATTTTGGTCAAAAAGGATGTAAATCATTGTTTTAGACATACAGCATGTGACGTACAGTACGCTACCCTATAACATGAGAACTAATAACAGATAGTGATACAACCCCACCCTTACCAAAAAATAGTACTGATAAGTATATAAAAAGTAAACTGGGAGTATACTTGAAACATACTTGCATGTACTACTTTTTGGTAAGGGCAGTTCCAATGAAGTTGGGATGTTGTGTAAAATGTAAATAAAAACAGAATACAATGATTTGCAAATCCTCTTCAACCTATATTCAATTGAATACACCACAAAGACAAGATATTTAATGTTCAAACTGATAAACCTTATTGTTTTTGTGCATATATTTGCTCATTTTGAAATGGATGCCTGCAACACATTTCAAAAAAGCTGGGACAGTGGCATGTTTACCACTATGTTACATCACCTTTCCTTCTAACAACACTCAGCGTTTGGGAACTGAGGACGCTAATTCTGAGTGTCATGATTTGATAGAAAAGGAGCATCCCCAAAAGTCTCAGCCCTTCACAAGCAAAGATGGGGCGAGGATCACCACTTTGTGAACAACTGCGTGAAAAAATAGTCCAACAGTTTAAGAACAATGTTTCTCAAGGTTCAATTGCATGGAATTTAGGAATTTCATCATCTCCAGCCCATAATATAATCAGAAGATTCAGAGAATCTGGAGAACTTTCTACACGTAAGAGGCAAGGCCGAAGACCAACATTGAATGCCTGTGACCTTCGATCCCTCAGGCGGCACCATTGTCAGTTAACACAGTTCGTCGCTGCATCTACAATTGCAAGTTAAAACTCAACCATGCAAAGTGAAAGCCATACATCAACAACATTGAGAAACGCCACCACCTTCTCTGGGCCCGAGCTCATTTGAAATGGACAGAAAGTGGAAAAGTGTGCTTTGGTCTGATGAGTCCACATTTCAAATTGTTTTTGGAAATCATGGACGTCGTGTCCTCCGGACAAAAGAGGAAAAAGACCATCCAGATTGTTACCAGCGCAAAGTTCAAAAGCCTGCATCTGTGATGGTATGGGGGTGTGTTACTGCCCATGGCATGGGCTACTTACACATCTGTGATGGCACCATCAATGCTGAAAGGTACATCCAGGTTTTGGAGCAACACATGCTGCCATCCAGGCAACGTCTTTTTCAGGGACGTCCCTGCTTATTTCAGCAAGACAATGCCAAGCCACATTCTGCACGTGTTACAACAGCATGGCTTCGTAGTAAAAGAGTGTGGGTGCCCTGCCTGCAGTCCAGAAATGTTGCCCACTGAAAATGTGTGGCACATTATGAAGCACAAAATATGACAACGGAGACCCCGGACTGTTGAACAACTGAAGTCGTACATCAAGCAAGAATGGGAAAGAATTCCACCTACAAAGCTTCAACAATTAGTGTCCTCAGTTCCCAACATTAAATATCTTGTCTTTGTGGTGTATTCAATTGAATATAGGTTGAAGAGGATTTGCAAATCATTGTATTGTGTTTTTATTTACATTTTAGACAACGTCCAAACTTCATTGGAATTGGGGTTGTACATAACACTGGAGAACTAGGGCACCGCACTCATAGAGCGCAAACCTCTGCTCAACACTAGTTTCAACTTCCACAAAATTTTAGCTTGGAAAAAATTGTCACGGTCAAAGTCCTGTTAGAAGTGACTTTTCATAAACTAAATTAGATGCAATCAAATGTCAGGAGTATGTATTTAATTCATGCACTTGAATCAAAGTTTTTTGTGGTGTTGTCAGGTTTTTTTTTTTTTTTTTCAACTTTTTCAGTTTCTAATTTCTTTTTCTGATAATTTTCACAGAACATTAGTTGTCTCTGCTATACACAAGTTGTCATTGCTTTTTGGCACTTGGTTTCCGAATGATAACTGGATGACAGACAGAATCATAGAAAAATTGTTGTGAAAGTGTAGGAACACGGACCCACAACAGGGGGCGCAAATGAACGGACAATGGAGGAATCAAATAACACTGTTTTTACTGTTGTGAAAAAGGCACAACAAATACAACCGATTACAATATGGAGATTGAGTCTTATTACAACGGTGTCGTGTGGGCAGGCTCGACGATAGGAGACGTCTGTCCAAGTCGAACCGGAACCAACCCGATTTCCTCTGCCACCGAACCCCGGGAATACTGGAGCCACCAAAGTCCCGAATTCCCAGGTGGCCACTGCCTCCGCTCGTCGGAATCCGGTACTGCTGGCATGAAGCAGAAACAGTCCAGGTGTGGATGCGGCTGCACCCAGCAACACGGAGAGTGGAGAGTCCACCTCCACCTCTCGTCAACAACAATCAAGAATGTAGGAAGGTGAGTACTTATCCTACTTCGTCCAATACGGTCTTCAGCTGACCTAAGCACAAGCAACACAGTATTAAATTCTCAGAATAATACAACTGGCTGAGTTCGTTACCTCTTTGGTAAGGCGATATCTCGGCAAATGAGGTGGAGATGCCGTCCTGCTGATATACCTCCTTATTGATTGGGATCAGCTGTCTCCAGTGATGGGTGACAGCTGTCATCCTGGCTGCTTCCCGTAAGGCGGCAGCGCCCTCCGGTGCCTGGAGCCCGCACATCCAGGCAGGGCGCCCTCTAGTGGTGGTGGGCCAGCAGTACCTCCTCTTCAGCGCCCACACAACAGGACCCCCCCCCTCAACGGGCGCCTCCTGGCGCACGACCGGGTTTGTCAGGGTGGCGACGGTAGAAGTCGGCCAGGAGGGCCGGGTCCAGGATGAAGCCCTTCTTCACCCAGGAGCGTTCTTCGGGGCCGTACCCCTCCCAGTCCACCAGATACTGAAAACCCCGGCCCATCCGTCGGACGTCGAGGAGCCGGCGCACGGTCCAAGCCGGCTCTCCGTCGATGATCCGGGCAGGAGGTGGCGCCGGACCCGGAGTGCAGAGGGGTGAGGTGTGATGGGGTTTAATCCTGGAGACGTGGAATACTGGATGAATCCGCAGTGAGGCCGGAAGCTGGAGCCTCACTGCGGCGGGATTGATGACCTTGAGTATCTTATACGGGCCGATGTATCGTTCTTGCAGTTTTGGGGAGTCCACTTGAAGGGGAATGTCCTTGGTGGACAACCACACTTCCTGCCCAGGACGATACGTGGGAGCCGGGGCCCGCCGCCGGTCTGCATGGTTCTTCGCCCTCCTCCGGGCCCTTAACAAAGCAGAACGGGCGGTACGCCACACCCGACGGCACTTCCGTAGGTGGGCCTGGACCGAGGGCACACCGACCTCCCCCTCAACCACCGGAAACAACGGGGGTTGATACCCCAAGCACACCTCGAAAGGGGAGAGGCCGGTGGCTGATGACACTTGGCTGTTGTGGGCGTACTCAATCCAGGCCAGGTGGGTACTCCAGGCCGTCGGGTGCGCGGCTGTCACACAGCGTAGGGTCTGCTCCATCTCCTGGTTGGCCCGTTCTGCTTGTCCGTTGGTCTGGGGGTGATACCCGGACGAGAGACTGACCGTGGCCCCCAGTTCCCGGCAAAAGCTCCTCCAAACATGTGAGGAGAACTGGGGACCGCGATCGGAGACGATGTCTGATGGTATCCCATGCAGACGGACAACGTGGTGGACTAGGAGGTCCGCTGTCTCCTGGGCCGTTGGTAGCTTCGGGAGGGCCACGAAGTGGGCCGCCTTGGAGAATCGGTCCACTATCGTGAGGATGACGGTGTTTCCCTGGGACGGCGGGAGACCCGTGACAAAATCCAGGCCGACGTGAGACCAGGGGCGATGAGGCACGGGCAGCGGCTGTAGCAATCCCGATGTCTTGCGGTGGTCGGCCTTGCCCCTGGCGCAGGTGGTACAGGCCTGGATGTAACCCCAGACGTCGGCCTCCAGGGACGCCCACCAGAAGCGCTGCCGAACGACTGCCACGGTTCTTCGCACCCCAGGATGACAGGAGAGCTTCGAACTGTGACAGAAGTCCAGAACTGCAGCCCTGGCTTCTGGTGGGACGTAGAGTTTGTTCTTCGGTCCGGTTCCGGGGTCCGGGTCTCGTGTCAGGGCCTCCCGGACGGTCTTCTCCACGTCCCAGGTGAGGGCAGCCACGATAGCGGACTCCGGGATGATGGGATCCGGGGGATCCGACGACTCCGTTTTGACCTCATCTTCATGTACCCGGGACAAAGCATCCGATCTTTGATTTTTGGTCCCGGGACGGTAGGTGATCCGGAAGTCAAAACGGCCGAAGAACAGTGACCAGCGGGCTTGCCTGGGATTCAGCCGCTTGGCGGTCCTGATATACTCCAGGTTCCGGTGGTCAGTGAAAACCGTGAATGGCACGGACGTTCCCTCCAACAGATGTCTCCACTCCTCAAGAGCCTCTTTCACCGCAAGGAGCTCTCGATTGCCGACGTCATAGTTCCGTTCGGCCGGGGTCAACCTGCGGGAAAAATAGGCACACGGGTGAAGGACCTTATCGGTCTTCCCGCTCTGGGACAGCACGGCTCCTATCCCTGAGTCCGAGGCGTCCACTTCAACCACTAACTGGCGACTAGGATCGGGCTGCACCAGAACAGGTGCAGACGAGAAGCGCTGTTTCAACTCCTTGAACGCGGCTTCGCAACGATCCGACCAGGTGAAGGGGACTTTTGGTGAGGTCAGGGCTGTCAGGGGGCTAACTACCTGACTGTAGCCCTTGATGAACCTCCTGTAGAAATTAGCAAAGCCTAGGAACTGTTGCAACTTCCTACGGCTTGTGGGTTGGGGCCAGTCTCTCACCGCCGCAACCTTGGCCGGATCAGGAGCGACGGAGTTGGAGGAGATAATGAACCCCAAGAAGGACAAAGACGTGCGGTAGAACTCACACTTCTCGCCCTTCACAAACAGCCGGTTCTCCAACAACCGCTGCAGGACCTGACGTACATGCTGGACATGGGTCTCAGGGTCCGGAGAAAGATGAGTATATCGTCTAGATATACGAAGACGAACCGGTGCAGGAAATCCCGCAAGACATCGTTAACCAACGCTTGGAAAGTCGCGGGAGCGTTTGTGAGACCGAACGGCATGACCAGGTACTCAAAGTGACCTAAGGGGGTGTTAAATGCCGTCTTCCACTCGTCTCCCTTCCGGATCCGAACCAGGTGGTACGCATTTCTAAGATCGAGCTTGGTGAAAATCTGGGCTCCATGCAGGGGTGTGAACACTGAATCCAACAGGGGCAACGGGTATCGGTTGCGAACCGTGATCTCGTTCAACCCCCTATAATCAATGCATGGACGAAGTCCGCCATCTTTTTTGCCCACAAAAAAGAAACCTGCGCCCATCGGGGAGGTGGAATTCCGGATCAACCCGGCAGCTAACGAGTCCCGGATGTAGGTCTCCATTGATTCGCGCTCAGGCCGTGAGAGGTTGTACAGCCTACTGGACGGGAACTCACTGCCCGGAACCAAATCAATGGCACAATCATACGGACGGTGGGGGGGAAGAGTGAGAGCCAGATCCTTGCTGAACACGTCGACAAGGTCGTGGTACTCCACCGGCACCGTCCCCAGATTGGGCGGGACTCTGACCTCCTCCTTAGCTTGGGAGCCGGGAGGAACCGAGGAACCTAGACACACCCGATGGCAGGTCTCGCTCCACTGAACCACTACCCTGGACGGCCAATCAATCCGGGGATTGTGCTTCAACATCCAGGGAAAACCTAAAACCACACGGGAGGTGGCCTGAGTCACAAAAAACTCTATCACCTCCCGGTGATTTCCTGACACCACCAGAGTTACAGGTGGTGTCTTATGCGTGATCGGAGGGAGTAGGGAGCCATCTAGTGCCCGAACCTGTACCGGCGAGGTAAGCGCCACCAGAGGGAGCCCTATCTCCCTGGCCCATCTGCTGTCCAACAGATTCCCCTCAGAGCCCGTGTCCACCAGTGCTGGGGCCTTCAGGGTTGAGTCCTCATAAAGGATCGTGACTGGGAGTCGTGTGGCAATGTGGGTGTGTCCCACGTGAATGTCTCGGCCCACCCCTAGCCCAGTCTCTAGGGGTGGGGCGTTGGAGTTGAACCGCTCGGGGCAGTCCCTCATGTGGTGCTCTATCGCACCACAAACAAAACAAGCTCCGTGGGCCCGTCTCCTCTGTGCATCTGGTGCCCTAAATGTTGCCCTACTCGTGTCCATAGCTTCGTCAGCAGGGGGAGCTGTGGCCCCACGGAGCGCAGGGGAAGGCGGAGCGCGGTCGGAACCGGAAGTGAGAGGGACGGCGCGTGCCCGGCCACGCCCTTCGTCTCGTTCCCGCCGACGTTCTTCTAACCGGTTGTCTAACCGTATGACAAGATCGATGAGCCCATCTAAATCCCGCGGTTCGTCCTTAGCCACCAGGTGCTCCTTAAGAACCAATGACAGTCCGTTTACAAAGGCGGCGCAGAGGGCAGCGCTATTCCAGCCGGACCTCGCAGCCGTGATGCGGAAGTCGACTGCATAGACAGCTGCGCTCCGACGCCCCTGTCTCATCGACAGTAGCACAGTTGAAGCGGTTTCTCCTCTATTGGGCTGATCGAACACGGTTCTGAGCTCCCTCACAAACCCATCATATGTCTGAAGGAGCCGTGACTTTTGCTCCCAGAGCGCTGTAGCCCAAGCGCGTGCCTCGCTGCGAAGCAGGTTTATTACATAAGCTACCTTGCTAGCATCAGTCGCATACATAACTGGACGCTGTGCGAAGACGAGCGAACACTGCATAAGGAAATCCGCGCACGTCTCCACACAGCCTCCGTACGGCTCTGGGGGGCTTATGTATGCTTCCGGGGAAGGTGGGAGGGGTCGTTGAACGACCAGTGGAACGTCAATGTTACGCACAGGGTCTACGGGAGGGAGAGCCGCAGCGGCGCCCGGAGGGCGCGCTTCCACCTGCGCGGCGAGAGCCTCCACCCTGCGGTTCAGGAGGACGTTCTGCTCGGTCATTAAATCTAACCGAGTCGTGAAAGTGGTGAGGATCCGCTGCAACTCACCGATTACCCCTCCTGCGGACGCCTGCGCGTCCTGTTCTTCCATTGGCCGTTCAACAGCCGGTTGACGCCCCTTGGGATCCATGACGTTGGCCGAGATATCCTGTTGTGAAAGTGTAGGAACACGGACCCACAACAGGGGGCGCAAATGAACGGACAATGGAGGAATCAAATAACACTGTTTTTACTGTTGTGAAAAAGGCACAACAAATACAACCGATTACAATATGGAGATTGAGTCTTATTACAACGGTGTCGTGTGGGCAGGCTCGACGATAGGAGACGTCTGTCCAAGTCGAACCGGAACCAACCCGATTTCCTCTGCCACCGAACCCCGGGAATACTGGAGCCGCCAAGTCCCGAATTCCCAGGTGGCCACTGCCTCCGCTCGTCGGATCCAGTACTGCTGGCAGGAAACAGAAACAGTCAGGTGTGGATGCGGCTGCACCCAGCAACACGGAGAGTGGAGAGTCCACCTCCACCTCTCGTCAACAACCATCAAGAAATGTAGGAAGGTGAGTACTTATCCTACTTCATCCAATACGGTCTTCAGCTGACCTAAGCACAAGCAACACAGTATTAATTCTCAGAATAATACAACTGGCTGAGTTCGTTACCTCTTTGGTAAGGCGATATCTCGGCAAATGAGGTGGAGATGCCGTCCTGCTGATATACCGCCTTATTGATTGGGATCAGCTGTCTCCAGTGATGGGTGACAGCTGTCATCCTGGCTGCTCCCGTAAGGCGGCAGCGCCCTCCGGTGCCTGGAGCCCGCACTCCAGGCAGGGCGCCCTCTAGTGGTGGTGGGCCAGCAGTACCTCCTCTTCAGCGGCCCACACAACAAAAATACTGCGATGAGCTTGAGGAAGTTAACAAAGACCTGTTAGAACAATTTAACAAGAAATCGCCAATAACATGAGATCAAGAGACAACATCAAAGAAACTGGAAAAAACCTTTTGATAGCGGACTCTAACAGAAGGCACATAGTCCAGCACCTGCTAGAAGCAGACTGCAAAGAATGGCATGCTGAAACCACCATTTACAAAACGGAGGATCTGAGGAGGATACAGAGAAAAGATATAGAGGAATTTGATAACCTGGTCATCCTCCTGGGAACAAACAACATAAAGGACAGACTGGACGGAAAAAGAGAAGCAACAGAATACATACACCTACTGGAAGAACTAAAAGGAAAGACAAACCAAGAAACTGCATTATATGTTGTAGAAATTCCCCCAATAGGGAGAAGGACAGGTAAATCTGAACGAGAGAAGTTCAATTCCCACTTGACAAGATACATACCAAGCGACATGAATATAATAAGGACACCAGTGGTGGTAAGCAGAACGCCTACAGAGGACCTACTCGACGATGACCTCCACCTGACCAAAGAAATTGCAGCTGAATACGCCAATCACATAGTCAAATGTGTAGAGGCCGCTCAAGGAAGGAAGCTGCAGAAAAGAGAGGATTGCGAACGTACAATTAGGCTGACAGCCAACCAAAGCGAGGATGTACCGCAAATAATTGGGAAAAATGGATGGAGGATACAAGACATGGAAAAGAAACACAAAGTCAAAATCATAGTAGATCACGAAAAACCAACCACGATCAAAATCCGAGGAGAACAAAGGAGCACTGAAAAGGCAGAAAAAGAGTTGAGGGCAATAATTGAAGAAAAAAACGAATCGACGGAGAGAAACAGAGACAGAAGAGAGCAAGCAAAGGATGTGGTATGCCGCTACTACATAAAAGGTATATGCAACAGAGGCACTAGATGTTTCTACAAACACGTCCAAGACCAAACACCAAACAGAGAAGAACAAACATGGACAAGGAAAATGACCAGACAATGAGGCACATCAAGATATGAGGAAAATGAAAGGACACCGAACAGGATAAACATCGAAAAAATTAAATAGGACAACACCCAGAGCCCTGAAAAAAGAATAAAAAGACTTGGAGAAAGAAATACGAAAAGAAAAGTAACATTCAATAATGAAGTACAAAAATATACGATACCATGGATATGAACAATAAGGGAGAAAAGAACCAAACACAAAAGAGGGGAAAAAAGCATAACCAAGGGAAGGTAAACATCGTATACACAAACATCAACGGCATTAGAGGGAAAATACACAGCTTATCTGAGATAATACGAACTAACAACACAGATATAGTAATAGTAACAGAAACAAAAGGAGAGCCACCAATAATACCCAACTACACATGGTACTCCAAGCAAAGACTAAACAGAACAGGAGGAGGCATAGCAATTGCTATAACGAATGAAATAGCAAAGCACACAACAGCCCAAGAAAACCTAGAAGACAGCACAATAGAAATACTCTGGCTAAAATAGAAAACCCAAAACATAAACCAGACTTCATAGGATGCTACTACGGACCACAAGAGACATGCTATAAGGATGAGGTGGAAAGGCAGTATGCCATAATCAGAACACAAATCCAATGCTACAAACAGGAAGGAAATGTACTACTAGCAGGAGACTTCAATGCAAAACTGGAAATTAGAGCAGGACAATACCAACAAAAAGAAAGTAGAAATGGGAGAATCCTAAAAAACCTACTAAAAGAAGCAGACTGCAAGGCAATTAACCTCAAATCTGAAACAGGCCTGTGGACAAGAGAGAACAGACACAATGATGAAAAATCTGTAATAGACTACATAATAGCATGTGACGAAATGGAACAAAGAACAACAAGAGTAGACGTTGATGAAGCAGGAATCCTCAGACCCAAAAGTAAACATGGGGAGTCAGATCACAACACGATAGCAGCTTGCATCCAAATACCAGAGACCAGCAGAAGAACAAAAAGAATTAAAAGATGGAAACTAGAAAATGAAGAAAGTTGGAAGGAATACAACAAAGTACTGTCCAAAAAAATTACAAATAAAAAACATAGTGAATACAAAGAATATGAAACAGTAATAAAGGAAGCCCTAAAAGAGACAACAGGACAGAGAACAATAAGCATAAACCAACAGAAAAGAAGAAAAGGCCTGCGGGAGAAAGTGAGAGAGAAAAGGAAAATTTTCCAGAAGGCCGGCAAAGAGGAAAAAAATGAAGCTCTAGAGAGCTACTACGAGGCACAAAGGAAATTAAGAAAGGCAACGGATGAAAAATACCAACCAAGAAAACCCAAGAAATGAGATATGGAAAATGAGGAAAAAGTTAGCCAAGAAGGGACAGGCAGAATACAACTACATCACAGAGGACAATAGAGAAATCACTGATGAGGAAGAAATCAAATCCCACATAGCAAACTACTACGAGGACCTATACCGAGCAAGAGAAGGTAAACCGGAGTATGAGGCATGGACCAATACAGTATCGGCAGAGGTTGAGAAAGTTACAAACCAACTAAGACCGCAAAACATACCAAAAATAGACCTTGAAGAGATGCTGCGGGTAAAGAAGAAACTAAAACGGAAAAAGGCAACAGGACCAGACAACATACCAAACAAAATATTCATAAATGCAACAAATGGCACTATGAAAATATATTGTACAATGTTTAATCAAACGGCACATACAACAAATCCCTGATGGAATGGAGGAACGGCCACAGATTGTAGTATATACAAAGGGTAAAGGACAAAAAAGGCAAATGGTGCCAACTGAAAGGGGAATTACCCTCAGCAGCAAACATAGGAAATTTTATGAAAAATCCTACATCATAATAAAACCCCTGATACAAATTAGTGAACTACAGGGAGTTTGTAAGGAAAACATAGAACTGCAGGACCATATCTGACTATTAAACCACCGGTGACAACAAAAAAAACAGATACATAACGTTCCTGGATGTGAACCAAGCATATGATAAAGCCTGGGCAGATGCTCTGATGTACAGGCTCTACAAAAATGGACTAAGAGATAAAATTATGGCTAAAAATAAAGGAGCTCAACGAAAACCTGAAAGCTCAATAATGACCAGATATGACTTACAAGACAAATACAGATTAATGACAGCATTAGGACAGGAGGAGTCCTGTCAGTCATAATGTATGCACATACTAATAGACAAAATAGCAAAGAGATCCTGAATAGCAACCTTGGAATAGAGACAGGTACAGGGAAAAAAAAATAGGATGCCTACTAGGATGGACGACATAGCCCTCATAGCAGAGACGGCCAAGGCAAATGCAATAATGCTAAATATAACAAATGATCTGGCAAATAGTACCACATAGAATTTGGGGAAGAAAAAAGTAAAGTTATGACGATAGGGAAACCAAAAGATGATACAAATTTCTACATAGGACCCAAAAAACTGGAAAAATGTGTAAATTACAAATACCTAGGGAAAATAATCAACAATAACAACAACCAAGCCGACCAAATAGAAGAAGCAAAAAAGAAAGCAGAAGGAGCCTTACAAACCATGCTACAATTAGCAGGAAGCCCGGACCTAAGAGGAATAGAAATGAGAGTTGTCTGGCAACTAGTGGAATCATGCATAATCCCAATAATTGTGTATGCAGGAGAGTCAGTGGTAACAACAAAAAAGGAGGGGAAAATGAGGAACCAAATCTTGGATAATATATTAAAATGGCTCCTAATACTACCAACAACAACACCGAGAGAAATCATATATGCGGAAACAGGGCTCTGGGATATAGACCATATAATACAAAAAAAACAAGATCAACTTCCAAAAAAGGATAAATACAGTAGGATCAGACCTAATGAAAAGAATAATCAACAACAATGGTAAACCATGGAAAAGGGAAGTCAACAGGATTAAGGAAAAACTGCAGATAACGGATCAAACAAGCAAAGGAGATATAAAAAGGAAAATAGGCGAACAGCTAAAGAAGAATAGCAAATAACAAGGAGAGATCAAATCAAAGGTAAAACATTACATTGAAAACTTAAAAACGTTGGAAGTAGGAAAAAGGAAACCCTATCTGGACAAACTAAACAGGATGGAAACACATAGCATCATGATGGCAAGAACAAGAATGCTGGCAGTAAAATGCAACTATAGGAATAAATATGCCAATGTATCCTGTAGGTTCTGCAATGCTGAGGAGGAAACTCAAAAACATATACTAGAGGAATGCCAGCAAATCAAAAGGCAAGAATGCCCGAAAGTAACAACGGAGGATATCTTTGAAGAAGATACAACCAAATTAAGAGAAACTGCAAAAGCTCTTACACGGATCGAGGAAAAGCTAAAACACTAATGTGCTGCTCCCCCCTCAGAATGGTAGGGGAGCCCCCAGCAGACCTGGGAACGCACACACGAGAAGAAGAAGAAGAAGAAGAAGAAGAAGAGACAACCCTAACCTCCATCCAATTTTGGTGCTGTAGATAAATCCATAACAGAAAAATGAGTGATTGAAGCACTTTTGATTGAGATATAATGCAAAATGTACACCAAATGGGCTTTTCAATATTAAATTCAAATGTCCACAAAATCCGCAATCCGGAGCAGATCCTGATCAAACTTTGTCAGTTGATAGTAAGTGCCAGTCAGCACCTCATTTTCAAATATGAGAGTGATTGGAGCATGTTTGTTTCAGATATAATGTACAATATACATTAAATGGCCATAAAATCTGTAATCTGGATCAGATCAGACCAAAGTTTGTCAGTTGATAAAGGATACCATCCTACTAAATGCTCTCAAATATGAAAGAATTTTGATCTTTCTTGACAGTTATGAATTTTTGAAAATTCATTCAATGTCCCATTTTCCAAGATTTTTCCCGACTGACCTATGACCTTGTAAATTGAATAAATTCTTGCCTATCAGGGTATGAATCTTCAGTAAAAATTTCATAACAATGTATGAAAAATTGTGGGCTCCAGGCTATTCACAAACAAACAAACAGACAGACAAGCAGGAGCGAAAACATCACCTCTGCCAACTTCATTAGCAGAGGTTATGATAGGCAAAGACTTTACTTACCTGCCAACATTTTCGTTACACTGTTAATACATAACAAGCCGGCACCCTGAGAAGGCCTGAAACTGGTGCCAGATCAACATGCAGATCTCCTATGACAACCCTCAAAGAAGGGAACAGCTTACTTTATTCTGAAAATTTGATATATTCTATAGGCTCATCGCATATGAACAAAAATGTTTAAAGCATTACTTTATTTTTGGTCATTTTGGCCTACAACTCAAAAAAAAAAAAAAGATGTTTAATTTCATGAAAATTCAGTAAGGTACATCTTACATATTATACTCCAATTCTAAGGTGGAACTATGCTAGTATACTAAGGTATATCTAAATATCTAAAAAGGAAGAGTAAAATACAACCCCTGGCAAAAATTATGGAATCACCGGCCTCGGAGGATGTTCATTCAGTTGTTTAATTTTGTAGAAAAAAAGCAGATCACAGACATGACACAAAACTAAAGTCATTTCAAAAGGCAACTTTCTGGCTTTAAGAAACACTATAAGAAATCAAGAAAAAAAATTGTGGCAGTCAGTAACAGTTACTTTTTTAGACCAAGCAGAGGGAAAAAAATATGGAATCACTCAATTCTGAGGAATAAATTATGGAATCACCCTGTAAATTTTCATCCCCAAAACTAACACCTGCATCAAATCAGATCTGCTCGTTAGTCTGCATCTAAAAAGAAGTGATCACACCTTGGAGAGCTGTTGAACCAAGTGGACTGACATGAATCATGGCTCCAACATGAGAGATGTCAGTTGAAACAAAGGAGAGGATTATCAAACTCTTACAAGAGGGTAAATCATCACGCAGTGTTGCAAAAGATGTTGGTTGTTCACAGTCAGCTGTGTCTAATCTCTGAACCAAATACAAACAACATGGGAAGGTTGTTAAAGACAAACATACTGGTAGACCAAGGAAGACATCAAAGCAAACTTAAAGCAATATGTCTCAAAAATCGAAAATGCACAACAAAACAAATGAGGGACGAATGGGAGGAAACTGGAGTCAACGTCTGTGACCGAACTGTAAGAAACCGCCTAAAGGAAATGGGATTTACATACAGAAAAGCTAAATGAAAGCCATCATTAACACATAAACAGAAAAAAACAAGGTTACAATGGGCTAAGGAAAAGCAATCGTGGACTGTGGATGACTGGATGAAAGTCATATTCAGTGATGAATCTCAAATCTGCATTGGGCAAGGTGATGATGCTGGAACTTTTGTTTGGTGCCGTTCCAATGAGATTTATAAAGATGACTGCCTGAAGAGAACATGTAAATTTCCACAGTCATTGATGATATGGGGCTGCATGTCAGGTAAAGGCACTGGGGAGATGGCTGTCATTACATCATCAATAAATGCACAAGTTTACGTTGATATTTTGGACACTTTTCTTATCCCATCAATTGAAAGGATGTTTGGGGATGATGAAATCATTTTTCAAGATGATAATGCATCTTGCCATAGAGCAAAAAACTGTGAAAACATTCCTTGCAAAAAGACACATAGGGTCAATGTCATGGCCTGCAAATAGTCCGGATCTCAATCCAATTGAAAATCTTTGGTGGAAGTTGAAGAAAATGGTCCATGACAAGGCTCCAACCTGCAAAGCTGATCTGGCAACAGCAATCAGAGAAAGTTGGAGCCAGATTGATGAAGAGAACTGTTTGTCACTCATTAAGTCCATACCTCAGAGACTGCAAGCTGTTATAAAAGCCAGAGGCGGTGCAACAAAATACTAGTGATGTGTTGGAGCGTTCTTTTGTTTTTCATGATTCCATAATTTTTTCCTCAGAATTGAGTGATTCCATATTTTTTTCCCTCTGCTTGGTCTAAAAAAGTAACCGTTACTGACTGCCACAATTTTTTTTCCTGATTTCTTACAGTGTTTCTTAAAGCCAGAAAGTTGCCATTTGAAATGACTTTAGTTTTGTGTCATGTCTGTGATCTGCTTTTTTTCTACAAAATTAAACAACTGAATGAACATCCTCCGAGGCCGGTGATTCCATAATTATTGCCAGGGGTTGTAGAAGAGTAGAAAAGAGTTGAGTCAAGCCACTTAGAACCAGGGATTGTAGGTTTGAGTAACTCACTATTTATCCAATATAAATACCATGAATCTGTCAGTCTGATTTAGTACCCACAACCACAATCATGGGGAAAACTGATGACTTGATGGTTGTCCAAAAGATACTCATTCACAGGAAGTGTCTTCAAGGTCTGGCTGTTCACAGTACTGTATCAAAGCAAATTCATGGAAAGTTGACTGAAAAGCAAATGTGTGGTTGGAAAAGATGCACAATCAACATGTGATGACTGCAGCCTTGACAAGATTGTCAAGCAAAGTCAATTGTAAAACTCAGGAGAGCTTCACAAGGAGTGGACTGAGGCAGGGTCAGTGCATCAAGAGTTCCCACACACAAATATGTCCAGAAAATATCACATTCTCTGTGCCACTCCTGAACCAGAGACAACATCAGAACTGTCTTACCTGGGCTAAGTAGAAAATGAACTGGATGGTTGCTCAGTGGTCCGAAGTCCTCTTTTCAGATGAAAGTCAATTTTGCATTTGATTTGGAAGTGAAGGTTACGGAGTCTGGATGAAGAAACCAGGTTGCTTGAGTCCAGTGTGAAGTTCCCACAGTCAGTAATGATTTGGGGAGCCCTGATTTGTATTATGAGATATTTAAACTCAAATTTTACCAAGGTTAAGTCTTAAAGTCAATGTCTTTTTGACTTGATGATTGTGGCAATCCCTCTGTGGCAAGGAAGACTGTCTCATCTACATCCAGAGTCGATGTTGAGATGCCTCTGCATGGGTTTGTTGAATGTGGGAAGGCTGATGCAATAAAACAAACACATGGTCCTTGACAGATCCATAGTCTGGTCTGATAGCCAGGACATCACAGTCCATAGGGGTCTGAGGACCTGTTACAGTCTTCATTTGCCTCCACAGCAGTTAAGTTACAAGCCAACATCAGCTCCACCTGATCTGGCTTTGACGACTTCTCCCCGCACAGCTCTTGATCGCCCGGGAGGAAATAACCGGGAGGCGTTTGTTTGCTTGTTTGAATTTGTATGTCAGAAATAAGCAAAATGATTTTGAGTGATTTTAAATTATAAATTTATTTGTTAATGATATTGCCTCTTGCAAGAAATGTTTTCAGCTGTGGGACCATCATACTCCTGAAATTGTTGCACTCCTCAATGACAGCAGACTTTGAGCTAAATTGTGAATGTAACAGTAAACAAACACTAAAGAATATATTTTTAATGAAGAACATTAGCCAGGTGCAGCGAAGCAAAACTCTTGACCATTCCAATGGTACAGGGAGTGTTTTTCTTGGCAAAAACCCCCACATGTTCACGCACAAATACATTCTAGGTTGATATTTCCTATATGCATGAGGGACAGTTTCAGCAGCAAAAATAACATGGGCCAGTTTCTAAAAGAAAATTGCAGGAGGAAACTTCACAGCAGCAGGAATGATTCTAGTGTAATGATAAATAATTATTTAGTTATTCTATTATTTGTGGTGAGGTTGCAACAGTTATTTCAATCAGTAATTGTGATAACTGAGACAGTTTGGGCACCTGATGAGGATGTCCTCTGTCCTCTGGAGGTGGTCTTCCGGGCACATCCAACTGAAAGGTGGCCCCGGGGAATATCCAGGACACGCTGGAGGGATCATATTTCCCAGCTGGCTTGGGAATGTCTCATAATCCCCCGGGAAGAGTCAGAGGACAGAGGACTTGGCTGAGGATAGAGAAGTGCTGCCATCATGACTCTGACCTAGATAAGTGGCACAAAATGAATGAATGAATGTGGATTGTAATGTCGGCACCATGAGTGTAAATTTTATCTCAAAGATTGACTTTCACTTGCTGGTGTTGACTAGAAATAGTGGTGGATTAACAGTGGAATTACAACATACTGTTGACCATGGTCTGAAAAAAGGGGAAAAATGCATAAATGAAAACTGTCTCATGTACAGTGCATCTGGAAAGTATTCACAAAGCTTCGCTTTTCCATGTTTCCATTTTGTTATGTTACAGACTTATTTAAAAAATGGATGAAATTAATTTTTTCCTCAAAATTCTACACACAATACCCCATAATGACAATGTAAAAAAAGTTGGGGTTTTTTTGTTTTTTGTTTTTTTTTTTTAGATTTTTGCAAATTTATTAGCAATAAACAAAACCTAAGAAATCACATGTGCCTAAGTATTCACAGCCTTTCCCATGAAGCTCAAAACTGAGCTCAGGTGCATCGTGCTTCCACCGATAATCCTTGAGATGTTTCTACAGCTTAATTGGAGTCCACCTGTGCTAAATTCTGTTTACTGGACATGATTTGGAAAGGTACACACCTGTCTGCATATAAGGCCCCACAGTTGACAGAGCAAGTCACAGCACAAACCAAGCATGAAGTCAAAGCAATTGTCTGTAGACCTCTGAGACAGGATTGTCTCAAGGCACAAGTCTGGGGAAGGGTACAGAATCATTTCTGCTGCTTTAAAGGACGCGATGAGCACAGTGGTCTCCATCATCCTTAAATGGAAGACATTTGGGTCCACCAAGACTCTTTCTAGAGCTGGCCACCCATCTAAACTGGGGTATTGGGGAGAAGGGCCTTTGTCAGGGAGGTGACCGAGAACCCGATGGTCACTCAGTCAGAGCTCCAGCATTCCTCTGTGGAGAGAAGAGAACCTTACAGATGGACAACCATCTCTGCAGAAATTCACTAATCAGGCCTGTATGGTTGAGTGGCCAGACAGAAGCCACTCCTTTGTAAAAGATTCATGGCAGCTTGCCTGGAGTTTACCAAAAGACACCTGCAGGACTATCAGACCATGAGAAAGAAAATTCTGTGCCAGGCGTCACCTTTGGAGGAAACGAGGCACCACCCTATAGTGAAGCATGGTGGTGGCAGCATCACGCTGTGGGGATGTTTTTCAGTGGCAGGGAGACTAGTCAGAAGGGAAAGATGAAGGCAGCAATGTACAGAGACATCCTGGATGAAAACCTGCTCTAGAGCACTCTTGACTTAAGACTGGGGTGAAGGTTCATCTTTCAGCAGGACAATGATCCTAAACACATAGCCAAGATATCAAAGGAGTGGCTTCAGGACAACTCTGTGAATGTCCTTGAGTGGTCCAGCCAGAGCCCAGACCTGAATTTAATTGAACATCTCTGGAGAGATCTGAAAATGTCTGTGCACCGACGATCCACATCCAACCTGATGGAGCTTGAGAGGTGCTGCAAAGAGGAATAGACAAAACTGTCCAAAGAAACGTGCACCAAGCTTGTGGCATCATATTCAAGAAGACTTGAGGCTGCAATTTCTGCCAAAGGTGCATCAACAAAGTATTGAGCAAAGGGTGTGAATAACTATGTACGTGTGATTTCTTTGTTTTTTATTTTTAATAAAGTTGCAAAAGTTTCAAAAGAAAACTTTCCTCCTGTTGTTATTACAAGGTTTTGTGAGTAGAATTTTGAGGGGAAAAAAATTTATTTACTCCATTTTGGAATACAGCTGTAACAAAACATGGAAAAAAGTGAAGTGCTGTGAATACTTTCTGGATGCACTGTACATAGGTAAGGGGTATGGAGCTGAGAAAGGAAACAATATTGGGACAAATATAGAGTTAGGCAGTTATGACACATTTGGAGAAATTTTGGTGCCCTGAATGGCTCTTTCTCTTGTCAGGTTCTCGGTCACCTCCCTAACTAAGGCCCTTCTCCCCAATCCCTCAGTTTAGACGGGCAGCCAACTCTAGAAGAGTCTTGGTGGATCCAAACCTTTTCCATTTAAGGATGATGGAGGCCACTGCTCATTGGGACCTTCAAAACAGTAGAAATGTTTCTGTACCCTTCCCCAGATTTGTGCCTGGAGACAATCCTGTTGCGGAGGTCTACAGACAATTCCTTTGACTTCAAGCTTGGTTTGTGATCTGACTGTGGGACCTTATATGTAGACAGGTGTGTGTCTTTCCAAATCATGTTCAGTAAACTGAATTTGTTCCAGGTGGATTCCAATTAAGCTATAGAAACATCTCAAGGATGATCAGTGGAAACAGGATGCACCTGAGCTCAATTTTGAGCTTCATAGCAAAGGCTGTGAATATTTATGTACACGTGATTTCTTAGATTTAAATTTTTAATAAATTTGCAAAAATCTTTAAAAAAACAACTTTTGTCACATTGTCATTATGGGGTGTTGTAGAATTTAGAGGGGAAATGCATTTCATTAATTTTGGAATAAGGCTGCAACATAAAATTTGGAAAAAGTTTAGCACAGTGAATAGTAGAGAAGCTTGAATCTTCGACTGGACGGGGTTGCTTAACGCAAGGACGTTTCGCTTCAAATCGCAGAAGCTTCCTCAGCTAAAATTCTTGCTCTGGAAGTCTGACTTCTGTCTGACTCTTGTAGAGAAGAAATGTAAGAGAAATGTAATGTAGAGAAGAAACCACCTGGACAACTGAGAGCCTACACAGAAACAGCACAGTGAATACTTTCTGGATGTGCCGTATATGCAGGTGGCATATGAGGAGGATATTGTATATTTCAAGTTTAACCCAACACATGGACCCTCTGACGGGGATCAAAATGTGTCTAACTGCCATATTGATCATATCTGTTTGAGAGTCCAGTGCTAAAAAAACAAACAAAAAAAAAAAAAAAACTTGGGGGGGGGGGGGGGGTCATAAATGCCTAAAAATTGCATTGACAATATCCACAAAAAAATAATTAGGATCCTTTTGTTCTTATCTCATTTTTGTGTTGATTCCTACTTCTAAGACTTGTAGCACAGTATGTGGACTGACCAGTCTTTTGTGAGAAACGTGTTTTTTTTCCATGTAGGGACAACCAAATGCCAAAGTACAATTTACTGGCAGGGCACTGAATGAGTGTGCCCTTCGTGTTTGCAGTGGTTACATTTATATTGCAACAATATGACCACTAGATGGTACCAGAGACCACTGATTGCATTGAGAGTGTACAGAAGACACCAGATGGCCAGGATTACCAAGCTAAGCCTGCTGCTATACTGTATGCGCATTTGTGGCCTATACAGGCCCACCCAGACTCTGATCAACAGATGAGCGCAAGTGGCTCACAATGCAACTGCTCCAGCATAGTTTCACATTACAGCCACCCACCAGCAGCACACAGAGACTGTCAGCCAGAAAAGGGATTGAATGTAAACACAACTATGCAGCCGTCCCAAGGTCGAGAACTGAAATTTGTTGGGCAAACAATTGCTTGGTGTCAAATCTTGAAGAGCAGGAGGCCGTGTTGCCTTCAGCGACTGCCTGTGCTTCATATCGCTGCAGAGGTCAGATGCTGCCCGACCTCCAGCCTACTTGTGTTTTATTCAGTCGGCCAAGGCTGACGGCAGTGTCTACCGATTACCACACAATCAGACTCATCCTTGCGAATTAAACCACACATGGCCATGTTGCTCATTTCTATGAATACACACACAAAAAAAACACTCATTGGATGAATTCAATTATGAGAATTTCCATCTGATATATGTAGCCCCAAGTCAATAAAGCACATCCATGGAAGACAATTTAATTTAGTTGGGACTACATCTATTTATTAGATGGAAAGCCTGCTCATAACTGAATTGAGTTTATCCAATAACTGTTTTTTGAGTGTACTTGCATTACATTCGGCCCTTATTCTTATATCACCTGTTTTTTCACGACAGTCCTTTTTATAAACTGCATAAAAAAAGCTGAACACCACAAAGTGAATAAAGCAGCTACATCTAAATAAAACAGGAAGACTGAGCCCGCACATTGTCATGTTTGCATAAAAGTACAATGTAAAACACAGGATTTATAATCATCAGCAGTGATGAGTTATACATCATAAGCACCGCTCATCAAGGTGGGACACGCTGCTTTATTTAACATGGAGCAGTTCAGATTAACAGACAAGTATCCCAAAAGATAAAGCCCTATTTCACAATTGCAGCTGCAAGATTTTTTTTTTTTTTATTAATACAGTAGCAACCTACTCCCATAGTAAATTTAAATGCATATTGATTAATTTCCCTCAAACACTTTGATCCTCGTGATTTTTCTGACAAAAAAAAAAAAAAAAAAAAAAAACCACAAGAGGTTTACTGGAAAAAAAAAGAAAAGTTTATTGACATCAGAAGCTATTTAAATTTCAACAATAAACAAAGCGATATCCCGCCTCTCCCCAATTTTTGCTATTACAGTGGTACATAAAGATCACTAAAACGATACGTCAAATTTGATATAACGTGTCATTTCAAATAAACACACAGAAAAGCGGAGCAGGGAGACAATCAGATCTAACTTTTTTTTTTTTGCTTTTTAATGTGCTGTGCACCACTAACTAGAGTAAATACTGTAAGACCACCCTTAGTTTACACTGTACCGAGTGGAATAGTGGTCTAATAACTACCACTGGAAAAATAAGACTGCTGAACACAATACTAGTTTAGTGTTAACTATACACAAAAAAAAGGAGGAAAAAAAAAAACTGTACAGCATAAAAACAACTGATATACACAGCCTGTTTTTGTGTGTTTTCTTTTTTTTATTTTATTTTTCCACCACTGGATACCAACGCGTTATGTTTCAGTAAGTGAAGTGTGTACAAGAACGGTTAAATGCTTTATAAACAAGAAAACGACCACTATATGCTTCTCTCTGCCTACTCGTCATCCTCCTCCTCCTCCTCTTCTTCCTCCTCCTCATCCTCATCTTCATCCTCGTCATCCTCCTCCTCGACCTTCTTCTCTGCCTTGGCCGGAGCTTTCACGGGTGCTGCACCACTGGATTTTCCGGTCGCACGATACGCAGCAACATCCTGTTAAAGATACAGTAGTAATATTGAGGACACGTGAAGAACATTTCTCCCAAACAGTTCTGTTGGAAGGTTTCCATTACACAATAAATGGTGCAATTTTGAAGTCATGAATTGAAAATACACTTAACTGGAACATGCATTCTGAAGAAGGAAAAAAGTTAATTTCGCAAAAATGTTTTTACGCACACATGAAGTGAGCGATTACAAAGTCTTATTTCATAAACCTCCAATGGAAACACTACTTTCCACCATTTCAGGTCATAGCATACAAAAAGCACATATTTAACAGGTCTTACCCTTCTGTCACCAAGACTTTTGGCATTACAGTTTTCACGAGTCGCACTAGAACGAGTTACCACGAGAAGACAAAACCCAGTCAGGGTCCTCGCCTGTGCGGTTGAGCACAGGGGGCCCCTATACCGTGACTTGGATCCCCTACACTGTAATTTGGGCCCCTATGCTGCAATTTAAAACAGCATAGGGGGATTTTCTGTCCCCCCCCCGCCTTTTTTTTTTTTAGAAAGGACGCGGAAATAGTGTTTCAAAGGGTTATAAATTTCAGAGTGTTCTGGGAAGGGATGCCCCCGTGCACTCCTACAATACTCGTGCCTGCAACGCTTGTTGTGTGGTTGAGCCTAAGTTGCCCCCTATGCTGTGAAAAAAAATCCTGGTGAGAACCCTGCAAGCAGTAGCAGCATTCAATCACTCTATGGAAAGTTGTCATTTGTTTTTTGGCAAACATTCTGAAAATATCACTCAAGTTCAAATTCCTAATGGAAACCCAGCTAGTGAGACCAGCTGATTATGTTTACAATGGGTTACGTTTCTTTACCTTCTCATATCGCTCCTTCAGTTTGGCTGCCCTTTTCTCGTAGGGCTGCTTGTCCTCTGCAGACTTGGAGTTCCACATCTCCCCCAGCCTCCTGGCAATATCTCCAATGGTCAGGCCAGGGCTCTCACTTTTGACCTGGGGGCGGGCCTCTGAGCAGAAGATGAAGAAGGCAGATCTGGATAGACAGTCAGAGGTGGAGGGGTTAAATTAGCATCATTTAAACAACACAACTTGGTCACGATGTACTAAGACCTAACACCATCTAATCCCAAGTGTTGCCAGATGTTACTCACGGAGGTCTCTTGGGGGCATTAGGGTCCTTGAACTTCTTCTTCTTCCCTCCCTTGACCGGAACATAGTTCATCATCTCTCTCTCATATCGTGCCTTGTCCAATTTGGCCATGTCCTCAAACTTGCCCTTCTCCTTGGCAGACATGGTCTGAAATCAGAAGCAACGTGCTGACTCCACCTTCATTAGCAACACCTCCTGAAATATGTTTTTAAGTATTTGTAAACTGTTCTGTTCTCTTTTCGTCCCCTACCTTCCATCGTTCAGAACACTTCTTGGAGAACTCTGCAAAGTTCACAGATGCATCAGGGTGTTTCTTCTTGTGCTCCTCCCTACAGGTTTGGACGAAATAGGCATAGGAGGACATTTTCCCCTTTGGCTTCAGTTCTTTCACCATCCTGGCGGCAGTAACTAAAAAAAAAAAAAAATTCAATGACTATCAGTCGAGTCATTGCAATCCATGAGAGGGTGGCTGAGATTTTTCAGCAAGTTAAAATATCCTCCACTCTGCTATGCTAGTTGCATGTATTATATATCAGTGGTAGGAAATCTTTTGTGGCGAAATATCTGAATTATATAAAATAATAATACTCAACAACTTAAGTCCAATTAACTCCCACTGAAAATGCTGAACTTTATTTTCCTTCATGCACATCGTCAAATGGTGCACTACCATTGTGTGAACGATCATTAAAATCAGCCAACTGATTTGGAAGGAGTTGCATTTATAGGGTAGGCAGAGTTGCAATGCCACTGGGCTGCAATGATTGAGTCATTTTAAAGACACCAAATCTTTTTTTCAAGCTTATATTTTCTGGTGTCTACTCTGAAACTGACAATAAAACTTTAAGATCATCATCTTGGGCTTTGGAAAACTGATCCAACATTTGTCACTATTTTTGGAACCAAATAAATAATCAATGAATTGAGACAGACTAATTGATAAGAAAAATAGTAGTTTGCTGCAGCCTGAGATGTCAAAATAGCTGATTTACAGAAAAAAAACTATTCCTTTCTCTTGTTTTATCACTCTTGACTACAGAAAATATGCACTTCAAGGACATCACTTGCAAAGGTGTAATGGATTTTTTTTTTTTTTTTTAAATGAAAGCTGACAATTCATTACTTAAGGGTAAAATTTAGATTAAGATAGCCATTTTGCCGCAACCCGGGCTGATCTGGTCATTATATAGAATATGTGAAAACAAATCTGACTGGGCAGGTTTGCACCACTCGATAAAGATCAAGTCACCTGTTCTTACCAGTCACATCACCAGAGATCAAATTGGATTAAAATTGAAGGAAGACCTAGGATCATATGCCAAGAAAACTAATGGACAAGTCAAAAATCTGGCATGTTCACATTATATGAAGACCAGATGTGTACAGAAAACAAAGAATCAGATTAAGGCCAATTCACTTATGTGAGGAAAAAAAAATTAAGATATTTCCACATAACCATTTTCCTAATTTTAAATGTAGATCAGTGTACCTAAAGTGTAAATGAATGGGGTGGAAAAAAGTGCGCAAAGCTCAAAGTGCCAATGCGCAAAAACAAACAAATAAATAAATAAATAATTTATTCAAGGGTGATGCCCTTTATATAAAACTCATTGATCCGTGGATCAAGTGCTATTTTAGTGCTTTGAAATGAACGGGTTTAAGGAGGACGTCACGTCAGCGGCCACAAATTAAGTTTGGAGGCTGCTGCTGGATGGCCATCAAAGTCTGGATTTAAAAAATAAAGAAGTGTAAAACTTGCTTTTTGTCAGTATAAATGCGTGATCTTCAAGTGTCTGGAACATTTCAGTTCATCTTTTGCTTTTGTTAAATAACTTTTGACACACACAAAAAGACAGAAAGCACACATTAAAACGTGTTTATTAGGAGGGGGAAACACTTAAAAGTGGGGAAAAAAAAATGTTTTTTCATCAAGAAAAAAAAAATGCGATTTCATCAAAAAATTCTTCTTAAATCTACACTTTTTGTTTTTAATGCAACTCTAAAGTAAAAGTGCGCGTCGACTGAAGTAGTATAGTAATGGCGCATATGGGCTCTGGTAGAGGAAAAGGAGGTCAACAACGACGGCAATATTTCTTCTTCCATTTTGTGAGAATGCCTTCTTCATGAAAGAAAGTCCCCATCAAATGTCTCCTCCCGCCTCCCGGTTCGCTTTGCGACGCGACAAATGTGTGCGGAAAGGCGGCGATCTTGGCAAAATGTTTCTCCGATTGAATCCTATTGCACTGGCCGCCTCGTATAGTAATCCATTGGGTGTGCGCTGTGCCTATGAGCGCTCACTGGCTTTCTATGAGCTCCTAATGGCCGCTCGTCTTCATCCGCTAACATGGAGAATATGGCTCCTTCTCTTTGTGTCAGCGCACAGCCATTGCACTGCGCGCAATAGAGGGCAGAGCGACCGCGGCGACCACCTCGTTTCAAAGCCCGATTTCAACGCCTCGCCGGCGTCGGAAAAATCCCCGAGAGGTGTCATTCGAATCCCCGAAGATTGAATTTTATTTTGCCGTCGTCACCTCTCATAGTTACCGGTTTGATTCCCGAGAAAAGACGGTTAGAAAAAGTTGAAGTTGAACTGCGCCTCTTGTCGCTGCCTCGTTTCCTATACGAATACAGTCAGCCATTATAGTAAAGCGCAGATCGTGAGGGGATTTTTTTTTTTTCACCATCTTGTCGACCGAATTGCTGAGAGGGAAAATACACTTGTGTGTATTTTTTAACCGTTCGCTCTTTTTCCGTTCATCTTTTTTTCCCCACGTCTCCTCTGCCAGCGTTCAGCCTGACAGCCGTTCGGCTTCTCTAATGCACTGCAATAGGCTTATAGCTAACGGTGACTCCTCTTAACCATTGTCGCTAACGGCGCCGTCCGCCACACATTCCGGAATTTTTACACGATAACCGCCGCGTCTTTTGACTCCATTTTCACAAAAACACACGACAGGAATATTCAAAATTTTTCCTATTTACCGAAATCGACCGGTTCACTCGACTTTACCCGTAATTAATATTTTCTCCTTTACCCCCCCCCCCCAACTCTCACTCCCAGGCTGAGTTCTTGACGTTGCTCTGCGTAAAAAATATATATATCTTTTTAAACTACACAAAGTGTCCGCTTAGCTCACAGAAGACGCGTAAGCGAGGTGTTTCAACTCGTTTTCGCCCGTTCCGACACTTTCTGCGTGATACTTACCGACGTTGTCTCTCTCGGTCTGAATGCTCTGCAATGGCTGTGTGAGGGCAAACAGGCGATACGCAGTGTCTTCAGCTCTCTAACATTACTCTCGGCAGGACTCGCACACCATTGGCTGGCGCCCTGGCTGACGCGGGCGCGATTGGACGGAGGCTTTTCATTGTCCGAATAGAAGACGAGGTCCCATTGGCTGGCTTTTGTGAAACGTCACGCTTCTTTTCGGAGGCGCGTGGATACAAAAATATTCCTGTGCGAGCATGCTGGTGCTGGTAGTAGTGTAGTGTGTTTGCTATAGTATTGAATTCAGTGCGTTGAGCTGCACAGTGTACAGTGGGCGAGTCCAGTGACTGAGGGAACGCGCTGCACCGGCTCTCAGCGACCTGCACAGCTGCTAAACGTGTTTCCACGGTCTTGCATGGGCACTTCCCCACTTCACCCACTGGCTCTATTGTGGTTCATGCTCAATCAAAGCCGGCTTATTTGTAAATTATGACTTTGAAAACCCCTAACGAACTCATCGCATTTTCATATGTGGCGCACACGAGAGGCTCTAGGCGATCAGGTAAGTGGCGGTTACGCCATATATGTGACATATTAAAAGATTTAGATCAGTTATAAAAGAACCATGCTCATGATTCAGATGAATTCCACCATGGGCGGATTTGTGCACGGGCTTGCCTGGGTTGAAGCCTAGGTAGCACAAATCATATGGGGGCACCATGTTTTTCCTCTGCAACATGAAGGCAGAGCATCCTCTGCCAGTAATGTGTACTGTGGCATTCAATTGTGTGTTTTGTCATTACCCATAATGCAATGTAGAACTCTCCAAAGGTGCATTCGCCCTATTGACGTTTCAAATCCTGCAAAACTTCGGAGAGGTCGCTGCGCTGCGTGATCTCAGTAACACTGAGAACTGCATTGAGACGCTCTGATCGGGCTGCACTTTAACCGCTGCACACGGACAACACCATTAACATCGCAACATAAAACTATTTTTATATTGTGCCTAAAACTCTCATAAATATATTCTCTGGGTTTATAGATGTTATTGCGTTTGTTTTATGTAAACATGTGAGAATCACAGGCTGTCTCTCCGTTATTTTCAATGAGAGCTGCTGTGAGCTACGCTTGCTTCCAAATTCAAATGTATTAATTTATATAGCGCCAATTCACGACAAAATCATCTCAAGGCGCTTCACAACATAAAAAACAATTAAAAATTTAAAACACAATAAAAACAACCATAAAAGAAAGACAGCAGTAAAAGAATACAAGATTAAAAACACATCATAACACTAATGATAAAACAGGGAAAATAAATGAGTCTTTAAACGTGATTTAAAGGTCTCTACAGTGTCCGACTGCCGAATGTGTGCCGGCAGATCGTTCCACAGAGCTGGGGCACGATAGGAAAAAGCTCTGTGACCGGCAGACTTTTTATTCACCCTGGGAACACACAGAAGTCCTGCACCCTGAGAACGCAGGGCCCGAGCTGGCACATAGGGGCTTATCAAGTCAGCCAGATAGGGAGGTGCAAGTCCATGAACAATTTTATAAACTAAAATCAGTACTTTAAAATCCGATCTTGCAGAAACAGGAAGCCAGTGCAGGGATGCCAAGATTGGCGTAATGTGGTCAAACTTTCTGCTCCGTGTCAAAAGTCTGGCAGCAGCATTCTGAACCAATTGAGGACCCCTGATCCTGGACTGCGGTAAGCCAGAGAATAGAGCATTACAGTAGTCCAATCTAGAAGAGACAAACACATGAATCAAAGTCTCAGCATCAGCCATAGACAGAATAGGACGAATCCTCGCTATATTTCGCAAATGGAAGAAGGCAGTCCTTGTAATGTCTCTAATGTGGAGATCAAAGGACAACGTAGGATCAAAAATTACTCCAAGGTTCCTCACTTTATCCGTATGATGTATAACACACGGACCTAAGCTAAGTGCTAGCTGATCAAATTGATGCCGATATCTCGCTGGACCAAAAACCATAACTTCAGTCTTATCAGAATTTTAAAGTAGGAAGTTACTAGACATCCAACTTCTTACTGATGCAAGACAATCTTCCAAAGATTTTATGTGAGTAAGATTACCAGCAGTTATTGGTATGTACAATTGACTCAATTGACATGATGATATAGCTTCCTGATCATGTTGTTCTGCGGGGAAAGTGAAGTTTGCTCTTTAACGTCTTGATTATTGTTCTTTACAACACTGTTTGTCCTCTTTGTTCCAGACTAATATTATATAATATGTCTGAAATTCGGTTTGCGCTTATTAAATTCCACGCAGATTAAACGTAGCAGACATGGATTATTTGTTATAATTGCTTTAGCAAGTTTTCAGGGTATCATGCAGCAGTCTCTTATTAACGTGACAAAAAGCATCAAAAATACATTTTTGTAGTATAATATTCATTTACAATTGTCATCCTGTTGATTCTCTATATGTTGTTTGACTGCAGTGACTCTCTGGCACACAAGGGATTATGGGATACGTCAATAGGGCGAATGCACATGAAATTAATGCAAGACTTGCACTTTACTCAGAGTTATTTTGTGTTCTTTCAATGGGTGTTTAAGCTAAAATGCACCAAACAAACATTAATGACAGCTGCAGGTTGCCTTGATTACACTCCCCCAAAGCTTTGGCGTTCGTAGGATAGCCATCTTTGTGAAAGATCAGAAATGTTAGCATTGAAAATACGTATTTATTCAGGGAAAGAGAAACGCAATCTCTTCCAGAGATTTCACATACATGCGCTGTTGCAGAATGATGCACTGCATTATGGGTACTGGCAAAACACTGAAGTGGCTTAATCACTCTGGTGCATTAATTAGGTGATATTCACTGAGGCATGATATTTGTATCTGGAAATAAAACGGCGTGTTGTGGTGCTCATCAAAATGTGCCACTGCAGTGGGATTTGTGTAAATGCAGTTTTTACTGTTTTGCTTTCTAAATTTAAAGCCAGAAGTTTTAAAGTTTTCCTAGACCAAAGATCGATGTGTTTTTGCAAGTGTGTGCACGTGGATGATTGGTTCAGGTCAGAATATGAAAACGGCCAAGTTGACCTTGTGTAACGCTCTAATTTGGGATATCTGCTTCATCGCTTCAATAAAATAGAATGTATTTTTTCAAGCATTAGGGGCAAATAATTAATACTGTGTTCAATAAAGTGGGCGGTCCTTAGAGGGTCTTGGTGAAAGTTGATCATGCTGAAATTCAAACTTTAAATATCAAGAGCTATGTGGTGCATTCTTCTGCACAGATCATTTCTTCTTACTTCCTAAACAGTCTGTCAGTATTAGCCGTATCATTAACTGCAATTATTTTGGATTTCAAACTATTTTACAAAACACTGGGCATGTGCAATCAGAAGTGGTCAACATGTTGTGCAGTTATGTTCACTGCTGTTCTAAACCCAGTTATTCCAGTTAAGGATCTCACAATATCCCACAATGACAATGTGAAAAATGTTTTTTTTTTTTTTTTTTTTTTTTTTTTTTTTTTTAGATTTTTGGAACTTTATTAAATATATAAAAAAAAAACTGTGAAATCAGATGTACACAAGTATTCACAGCCTTTGAAGCTCAAAAGCTATGAAGTTCAAAATTGAACGCAGATGCATCCTGTTTCCACTGATCATCCTTGAGATGTTTCTACAGCTTAACTGGAGTCCACTTGGGATAAATTCATTTGATTGGACATGACTTGGAAAGACACACACCTGTCAACAAATAAGATCCCACAGTTGACAGTGCATGTCAGAGCACAAACCAAGCATGAAGTCAAAGGAATTGTCTGTAGACCTCAGAGACATGATTGTCTCGAGGCTCAAATCTGGGGAAGGGTACAGAAACATCTCTGTGTGGTGGCCAAATTGAAGCCACTCCTGAGTAAAAGGCACATGGAAGGCAGCGTGGAGTTTGTCAAAAGGCACCTGAAGGACTCTCAGACCATGAGAAACAAAATTGTCTGGTTTGAAGAGACAAAGATTGAACTCTCTGGTGTGAATGCCAGGCATCCTGTTTGGAGGAAACCAGGCACCATCCCTACAGTGAAGCATGGTGGTGGCAGCATCACACTGTGGGGATGTTTTTCAGAGGCAGGAACTGGGAGACTAGTCAGAAGGGAAAGATGAATGCAGCAATGTACAGAGACATCCTGGATGAGAACCTGCTCCAGAGGGCTCTTGACCTCAGACTGGGGTGAAGGTTCATCTTTCAACAGGACAATGACTCTAAGCACACAGCAAAGATATCAAAGGAGTGGCTTCAGGAGAACTCTGTGAATGTCCTTGAGTGGCCCAGCCAGAGTTCAGACCTGAATCTGATTGAACATCTCTGGAGAGATCTGAAAATGTCTGTGCACCAATGCTCCCCATTCAACCTGATGGAGCTTGAAAGGTGCTGCAAAGAGGAATGAGAAAAACTGCCCAAAGATAGGTGCGACAAGCTTGTGGCATCATATTCAAGAAGACTGAGGCTGTAATTGCGTCCAAAGGTGCATCAGCAAAGTACTGAGCAAAGGGTGTGAATACTTTTATACTAATAAATTTGCAAAAACTTCAAAAAAAAGCTTTTTCATGTTGTCATTATGGGGAATTGTGTGTAGAATTTTGACAGGAAAAAAAATTTACTCCATTTTTGAATAAGGCTGCAACATAACAAAATGTGGAAAAAGTGAAGGGCTCTGAATACTTTCCCGATGCACCGTATTTCAATATGGATTTCGCCTTGCGACATACCTTTCCACAATTCGTATGTGAGCTGTGTCCTGAGGTCATGGGCACACTAAGAACCTTGACCATTGACTATGTGGTCAACTACCACATCCTGCCAACAACACTAATGTGTAACCGACTGACACATCTTTGTGGATCCTTGTAGGATCTGCACGTTTCTTTAAAGGTGTCATATTTGTGGTAAAGCTCTTTTTTTCTCTGCATATAAACACTGTAGCAACAAGTCCACAGACAGCAGTAGGAGACTACTGTGTGTACAACTTATTACACTGGACACAAAAAAGACAGAAGTGTTCAAAATGACTGGTTTTTGAGACACAGAAAAAAATAGTGGTTTTCAGACCAAGTTTCCTCGATGTTAACCTTTGACCAAACTACTCCAAACTCTAATCACCTCTAAATATCAATCCAAGTAATATTACCACAAAGTTTGATTCATTTATGCATCTTGGTTGTTGAAATATAGAAAAAGGGGGCTTTTGAGACCATGTTTCCTCAAGCTTTCCATGTTTCCTTCCTTGACCTTTGACCAAACCACTTAAAAATCACCTCTGGATAACTATCCAATTAGTATTCCCACCAAGTTTGAAGGAAATCTCTCTCATTGTTTTTGAGATATCTTGTCCGCAGACACACAAATATACGCACAGGCCAGTGAAAACAATACCCTGCTTTCACTGCTTCACCAATGCACAGAGTAAAAACATCTCAGTGGGTTTCACAATATCCACAACAGAAGGTACACACCTGGAATTCTTGAATGAACTGAGGACAACTTTATGAACAAACAAGAACTCCCACAGTTACAGAGAAATATAATATCACTCATTAAAATACAATATAAATTCATGCTGTCAGACGATTAAATACAACCCAAATTCCAATGAAGTTGGGACGTTGTGTAAAATGTAAATAAAAACAGAATACAGTGATTTCCAAATCCTCTTCAACCTATATTTAATTGAATACACCACAAAGACATATATATACACACACACACACAGTGGGGAAAATAAGTATGTGAACCCTGACAGTTTTGCAGGTTTTCCCACCTACAAAGAATGGAGAGGTCTGTAATTTTTATCGTAGGTACACTTCAACTGTGAGAGACAGAATAAAAAAAATAAAATAAAAATCAAGAAAATCACATTGTATGATTTTTAAATAATTAATTTGCATTTTATTGCATGAAATAAGTATTTGAACACCTACCAACCAGCAAGAATTCTGGGTCACACAGACCTGTTAATTTTTCTTTAAGAAGCCCTCTTATTCTGCACTCTTTACCTGTATTAATTGCACCTGTTTGAACTTGTTACCTGTATAAAAGACACCTGTTCACACACTCAATCAATCACTCTCCAACCTATCCACCATAGCCAAGACCAAAGAGCTGTCTAAGGACACCAGGGACAAAACTGTAGACCTGCACAAGGCTGGGATGGACTACAGGACAACAGGCAAGCAGCTTGATAGAAGACAACAACTGTTATGATTATTTATTAGAAAGTGGAAGAAACACAAGATGACTGTCAATCTCCCTCGGTCTGGGATTCCATGCAAGATCTCACTTTGTGGGGTGAGGATGATTCTGAGAAAGCTCAGAACTACACAGGAGGACCTGGTTAATGACCTGAAGAGAGCTGGGACCACAGTCACAAAGATTACATTAGTAACACATGATGCTGTCATGGTTTAAAATCCTGCAGGGCAGCAAGATCCCTCTGCTCAAGCCAGCACATGTCCAGGCCCGTTTGAAGTTCACCAGTGACCATCTGGATGATCCTGAGGAGGCATGGGAGAAGGTCATGTGGTCAGATGAGACCAGAATAGAGCTTTTTGGAATCAACTCCACTTACCATGTTTAGAGGATGAGAACAACCCCAAGAAAGCCATCCCAACCGTGAAGCATGGGGGTGGAAACATCATACTCTGGGGGTGCTCTTCTGCAAAGGGGACAGGACGACTGCACCATATTGAAGGGAGGATGGATGGGGTCATGTGTTGTGAGATTTTGGCAAACAACGTCCTTCCCTCAGTTAGAGCATTGAAGATGGGTCGTGGCTGGGTCTTCCAGCATGACAATGACCCCAAACACAGCCAGGACAACTAAGGAGGGGCTCCATAAGAAGCATTTCAAGGTCCTGGAGTGGCCTGGTCAGTCTCCACACCTGAACTCAATAGAAAATCTTTGGAGGGAGCCGAAACTCCAAACCTGAAAGATTTAGAGAAGATCTGTATGGAGGAGTGGACCAAAATCCCTGCTGCAGTGTGTAAACTTGGTCAAGAACTACAGGAAACGTCTGACCTCTATAATGGCAGACAAACGTTTCTGTACCAATTGTTAAGCTCTGTTTTTCTAGGAGATCGAATACTTATTTCATGCAATAAAATGCAAATTAATTATTTAAAAATCATACAATGTGATTTTCTTGAGATTTTTTTTTTGATTCTGTCTCTCACAGTTGAAGTGTACCTACGATAAAAATTAGAGACCTCTCCATTCTTTGTAGGTGGGAAAACCTGCAAAACTGACAGGGGGTCAGTTTATATATATATATATATATATATATATATATATATATATATATATATATATATATATATATATATATATATATATATATATATATATTTCAATGTATAAAGTCTATGAAATATGCAAAAAATAGTGCATCATGGACATTTATTGCTGCACTACAAGATGTATTTTGAAACATTCTTATCATATCAGTTAAGGTGGTGTATGTGTGTGTGATGTAGCAATTCTCATTTTACATATCAGGGTTTTTGTGATTTTGGCATACAGCTGTAATCCTGGGCTATGGACAAAGAGTGTATGTGTGTGTGTTGGGGTGGGGGGGGGGTGCTTTAATAATCTACGATAAAATTAGAGGCTCTGAGGGGATGGGAATATAACATAATGTGGAGTAGAAGATTACTTGATGTGAAAATTGTGTTGTTCCAGTTTAAGGTATGATATTTACAGTATCTTGAAAAATGTATTATTTTGGAGTGATTAATGTGCAGAATATTTGATATTTTAAACCACTGGGCTTTTAAAGTTTTCACCCCCCACCCCGGGTCTGATACATATTCAATAGCACTCTGTAAACAACACTTTGGTGCACTGCGCTTTGTGTGGAATAAGAAGTCATCTCTTGCAGCTCTTACGCAAGTTGTCAGGAGTTCATGTGATTGTATCCATATGTGTGTTGGACTTTGGCAACAGAAACCTGAAAATTAGCAGCACTTTAGTGTGACGTTTGCTCTGCATATAGATGATCTCAAAAAGAAACCAAGTGGGTTTGTTAATGCTGTTGCCAGGCAGTTACTCCCATGAATCAGGACTTTTTATTTATGAGACGATCACTCACAGAATGTGCCTTTGGTCTCCTCATAAGTTAAAGTTACAGTGTGTAGGATTTAGAGGTGTTTATTAGCAGAAATGCTAATGCTCCTTAGTGCATAATTACCTGCTCAATGAATCGATGTGATGCCCTTCAAGTCTACGTGTGTGTGTGCCCCCACCCCCCCATTGCAGGCCACCATGTTGCAGGGCCAAGCTGATACAAGAACCCAAGATTTCCTCAGCCATTTGAATTGTGTAGTGCAGTTGGACAACTCACTCATCTTCAACCGCTTACTCCAATTAAGGGTCGCGGGGAGCTGGAGCCTGTCCCAGCAGTCATAGGTCATGAGGTGGGGTACACCCAGAACAGGATGCCAGTCTGTCGCAGGGCCACATATAGACAAACAAACATGCACACACATCTACAGACAATTACATTTTTTTGTGGGAGGAAGCCGGAGTACCCAGAGAGAGCACACGCAAACACAAGGAGAACATGCAAACTCCACACAGAACAGGTGGGAATTGATCCCATGACCTTCTTGCTGTCAGGCAACAGTGCTAACCACTGCCTGCAGCTGGAAAACTGAAGAAGAAAAAAGATGACAAATCCTTGACTGTTTCCCTATAAAATGTCTACTGCTTGCAAGTGCACATTAACAAGTTTCACCATGCTAATTTTTTGTGAAAGATAGCATTATATATTGCTGTGTTCAAATGCCTTGAATGCACCATCGGGCTGGAATTTTCACTCAGAAATTCATGAGGAAATGGAGCAACCTGAGGATTCCGAGTTGACATCATAGCCACGGCAGCCACGTTTTCAAATGGTTCGACAACAGTGTTACAAATGTTGAAAATACATCTTTAAAATCACATTTTAACAAGACATTCCTGCTATATGTAATGTATTCAAATTCTATGTACAATTAGTTAAGCTAGCAGCACCACATATCAGCAAAAATGTCTTTGGCGATTTCCTTTAGCCCAAAAGATAACGTTAGCCTAGCTCTACTGGGATAGGCTACATAATTGATCCATATTTGTCTTGGGTTTTTATGTCGGGTCTTTCTGAGCTTCCAAGGGTTCTGAAAGCAACACAAGTCACAAGAGAAGGTAAGGAAGTATGAATCCCCATCACCAAAAGAATGAAAACATGAAGGGAAATAAAATTGTGATGAGGGCATATTGCAATCTGCAACCTCACCACTAGGTGGCACTAACTCAAACACACTGATGCTTTAAACACAAGACCTACGATGTACATTCTGTACGCTAGAATTAACATAGTACTATGATAACATCATGTGCAGATTAGTGTTTCCATTAGGTCAGACTCACCCAACTGGTTTTTCTTCCCTTATGACCTGTGCTGTTGCGCCACCATCAGGTCAACTTTTCAGATACACATGGATTAGGTGAATATGTTGGAGAGGACAACCTTTCTCAAGATGTTTTAATGCAAACTGGAGGCATTACCAATCTTTGTGTCAAATTGTAAAGATTTGCATGTGTGTGTGAGAGAGAGAGATTATCAAGAACAAAATATATGTATATACAAAATATAAGCATATTTTGAGGGTGTTAAAACTACATCATCCTCTTTTGGTGAAGTAACAGGAAATATCTGGCTGTTGTGTTTAGTAGCTAATTTAGGAACAAAGAAACATGGCTGACACACATTTTATTCATATCCTTGTGTTAAGAATGGGATGGGTAAACTGATTCCAAATGCCAATCACAGCCCAGACTCAGGCCACATGTCTGCCTGTGCCGCCACCGCCACCGCCTGTGTCTCACTGTGCGTCAGGAGATGCCTCGACAGAAAGCAAGAGTCTGTTCGTGAGGACAGGAGGCGGCCAGTTTATGCATTCTAATGAGCGCTCTCTGAGAAAAATATGCAAATTCATTTTGTCATCAAGAAGAAAATAGAGGACAGGAGAGGAGCAAATCCAGGAGGGGCTTATGGGAGGGAGGGCACATACAGGAGGTGGGGTTGGGTAGTGTACAAGAAAGAAGTGTGTGTGTGTGTGTGTGTGTGTGTGTGTGTGTGTGTGTGTGTGTGTGTGTGTATACACACACACACTGAGGGACAATAGCAGGAGGTGAGAGCTGTATTATAGAATTAGTGACATATGTGGCCCCCACCCAACCCCCAACTCCACCCTGCCACTTAAAAAAAACATATACGAGTATATATATATATATATATATATATATATATATATATATATACAGTAACACAAATGAATGCATTTTTGCATTTTTAAAAGTAGTTAACAGCCTATGTACAGTTGGGTCCACAAGTATTTGGTCAGTGACACGTTTCCTCTTTTTTTTTTATGTTGCTCTATACTCCACTTCAGTCTAGTAGAAATGAAATGCTCAAGATCTTCTTGCATTTTTGACTTTCAGCTTTTATGCAAGGTGTTGAAATTAAATATTGCATTAGCCATTTTAGGAATTACAGCCATTTTTACACACAGTTCCTTCATTTTACAAGAATTATAAAATTTCTTGTTGTAATTGAAGACTTGGGTTTATTGTTTTTGTTATTGCTCTGGGATTGTGGGTTGTGTGACAGTGTTTTTCTGGCAGCATTTTGAAAATTGTGTTTATGGTTGCATGCTTGTATAAATGTGTGTATATAATTTTTTTTATTTTTAGAATAAGGGGTGGGCATTTATAAGCTTTACTTCTGCCCTCACCCTTTCGGCCACATTGGATCTTTGTGAGTTTTTTGTTGTCAAACTGTGTGCCGAATAAATTCATTCATTCATTCATTTTCAGAGGGCGTAAGTAATTAGAATTGTTGTTGTTGTCCTTACAGCTGCTCCCGTTTTTTTTTTTTTGGGGGGGGGGGGGGGTCGCCACAGCGGATACGGCCAGATCCGTATTGGTATTTGGCACAAGTTTTACGCCAGATGCCCTTCACCCGGAGAAACGCACACAGCTGCTGGTATTCCAAAGAGGTCTCCCATACAAGTTCTTAAGTAATTACACTAAATGTAACTATTATTCTTCACACAAATCATTACTCTTGCAGCCAGTTTAATTTAGACATTCGGTGATGAATATATAAAAATTTCCAAGTCACTGTAGTCTTCCAAAGACACAAAGATTAGGTCAACTGGTGAGTCTAAATTGAGTGTGAGGGTGTGAATGTGTTTGTTTGTCTATATGTGGCCCTGTGATAGACTGGTGTCCTGTCCAGGGTGTACCCAGTCTCATGCCCTATGACTGCTGGGATAGGTTTCAGGTGATGCTAAGCGGTGGTGCAACAAATAAAAATTGTGCAAAGGACAGTTTCTCCAATCACAGCCACAAAACCCTTCAGTCATGTATGTCTTCGTGGCTTCCCTGAGTTCTTGCACAACCACTCAATTTTTGAGAACTGTCTGCTCAAGACAGATTTACCATATATCATAATGACTTTTCTAAAGAAATCTAGCTGTAAAAGTCTGATTTAAGTGTGAAGCGACTGTTTTACACTGTGAAAGACAGAAGAAACATAGGAGTAAAAAGTTAAGTCCCTTCAGCCACTCCCTTGTTTTCACTTGGGATTGCTCCAGCAGATCCGAGTTGAATCTGCATGTTGGTTTGGTGCAAGTTCTAGTTTTGTGCAGGCTCAAAACTGTGAGCGGACATCGAACGGAGAACTTCCTAAGTGCTTGTATGTTTGTTTTTTGTTTCTTATGCATTTTGTCCTGTACTTGTTCTTTACTTCCACAGCACTCATGCGCTCTTATCCTGCAGTTGTCCATTTGTATGACCTGAGGACTAATTAATACCAAATATGGAACAAATAAAATGGTCATCTGGTGCACACATAACAAGGAACAGTTGTCATAGTGGACGGCAACTCAAACCGATCAAAATGCATGATGACAGGTGGAGTACAGTATAAAGACTGCAAAAATAAAGGACAACTACTGGGTAAGAAACTGACGGTGTTCTACTTCCTGGCATCCCACCAGGGCATATAAAACAAGGTCCTTTCCTGAGGGCTTCACTCCAGAGAAGCTCAAAGGACCTTGAAGATCCCTGTCTGCCAGCTTACACCAAGTCTGCATGTTGATGAAGGTGGTCTGGAACTCGGTGTACTGGTCCTCCAAGGAATTCTTGAAGAGCTGCTTCACCCAGTCCAGGAAGGTGGTGCACTAGATCACAGGCTTGGCAATGGCGAGGTCTCCCTGACTCTGGCCAGCTCCTGCTGTGCTTCCTCCACCCACTTCTATATGGCAGCCAGCAGCGGTTTGTGTCCCTTGTCCTTCCTCTATTTCTTGGTCTGCCTTCCAGAAGGGCCAGGTTGTGGGGCGTCGTCCTCGTCCGCCAGCTGGAGGGCAAGTCGGTCCTCAGCAGAGATCCCATCTGCCTCGCCCAGGTCAGCCTGGGCTCTGGCAACATCATCCTTCACCTGCAAAGACAGAAAAATAGAAGTCATAAATGTAAAAGCAAAAATACAAAGCACAATTTCATACAAGGACTCACACAACAATTTCCAATTATTGAAAACAATTGGAAATATTATGATATGCACTGAGGAAAATTAGAAAAAAGTGGAATATTGTGAAAACCTGGCAAAATTGAATATTTTTTCTTAATTGCTGAAAATTTTGAACATTTTTACTGACACTTTTGACTGCTGCTCTCCAATGGCTGATGGTGTGGAACAGGAAGATAGGTCCATGACCCAGTGCTGCCAAGACTGGAGCTTGGTGCTCCAAATGCACAGGTCCTTGTACCAGCTGACCAAGTCAGAGACTGAAAGTACAGAAACAAAAAATAAGTAAAACATGTCAAAAATTTGTAGCTACAACAGCAGAAACAAATTTGAACATGAAATAAATTTCTGAAATTTGATATTCAAAAGCCAAAAGCTTCAAAAGTTTTATTAATAACAACTTAATAGAGATAATATAATTTTAACTTAGCACTGTTGCTCAATTCCACAGCCGGTCTGCTCTGTCTAAGCCTGATCCATTAGCTCGCCGGTGGACATCTGGTAGACATTAATTTTATCTGTTCGTCATCCAGTCATATCCATCCGTAATGTTACTACATATTCCATGGTTGTCCGCCCATTATCCATTTTATCTGTTACAAATTTTGTATCCACCAGAGTCCCAAATTCACCTGAGACTGACAGATTAAGTGATTTTTTTTCAACAAATTATTTCAATCCATTACTAATTCGTTTTCTCAATCCATGACAATGGATAGAATTTTGTAGTGCAGCACCTGAAAATCGACTATGTAGAAAAATGGCTAATTCCTTCATGGTTTTGGATTTTTTGTTTGTTTGTTTGTTTGTTTTAGTTAAACCTACTAGAATTAAAGGTGAAATGCAACACGTGAAGCACATCTTGATCATTCCATTCATCTCAGTGCTGTATCAATCATTTTGCATGCGGGTTACACAAACTGGTGACTATATTCTGGTGTGTGTGCAAGTGTGTATGGGTTTGTATGTGGCCCAGTGATAGACTGCGATCCTGTCCAGCGTGTACCCTGCCTTTTACTTTGGTGTTCATGTCATTCTTTACTTGAATATGTGTGTATAGACAATGAATGATATCATAATGCATGGGCAAACAAACGTGCTCACATCAGTTTGTTGACATATAAGTTGCTTGATTTATGTGTCTCTTCTAGGATGAAGAATGAAAGAGACGATATATTGTAGTACTTAAATAATAGGCGTTCCTGAGGATATTTAATGTGATCATGTGTGATATATGACTTTTCTGGCTTCCGTGCATTGATGTGGAGGGCAATGCTGCTGCAATTCACCATCCTTACCGACAGGAGGCAGCACACTGCGGAGTTGTGTTCGGGGGGAAGACAAAGGCTGCCGGACCACCGGGAAAAGAACGTTGTGGAGACGCGGAGCTACAACGTGTGGACATTTGAGATAGAACAGTCATAATACAGCTGTATGGACACGGATTATACTGATCAGCCTCTTAGAGATAGAAATAATGTAAAGTTGTCGGTAGGTATGTCCTCCTTCATGAAAACAGCAGAAATGAGAGTACCGCTTGTATGCTAGCTTCCGTGGGTTAGCATGCTAGTTGCTACGGCACCTAATCTGTTAATTTATGTTGCTTTTTTGCTTATAGTATTGTTAATATTAATTTGAAATCATTAAGAAATATAAAAAATTTTTGTACGTCGTCAGTGATACCTCAATCGTCTTCTGGCGTAAATGAAATGCGTAGTCTTTGTGTGTGTGTGTGTGTGTGTGTGTGTATATATATATATATATATATATATATATACTTGGTTGCATTACAGACCACTATATTATTTGTATTCATTTGATTAATCTTGGAATTATAAGGTTTTTGTGTATTTCACAGTACTAATTGTACCCATACCCTCAAAATGCATATCCAACAATGCAAATGCAATGTTGGACTGAAAGGTGCAGGAGCCAAAAGAGCTTAATATTGGCCTCTTTACAACAGAAAACATTTTCCCCACTGGATTAAGTCTTCCACATGCCTTCTTGCAGACTTGAGATGTTGTGAGTTATGACAATTAAGATTTCCTTTGTGGTGGAGTGGTTTGCGTGGTTTGCGTACAAAAAAACCTCTCAAGACTTGCTATTATGCACAAAGAATTATGATTTCAGTCATTTTATTCTTTTTTTGTAATATTGTTAACCTTGTGTAGATAGTTTTTTATCATATTCATGTGAACATTTTATTGCAAAATGGAATTAGGACAATGTGGCGTGCTTATTTGCAAACATAGAGCACAGGCTCACATGTACGAGGCACTGAGTGACGTTTTGTTTTCTCTTCAGCTCGCAGGGAGGTGAGCGACGGTGCAGTGCCATGGTAATATTTGTCGAATGGTATCACACGGCGTTGGACCAGATCAACAGCAGTGGTTTGCTAATGAGTGCTGAAGATACTGGTTTTGGGGCTTTGGCTCCACTGGTGGCGGGGTATTTGGGAGAAGTTAGTTGAACTCATGTTTCTCTCACTGTTGTCACTTGCGCAAAGCAGGTTTCTATTTGGAAACACTGTAACTTTGCAGTACCAATCCAAATTAAATAGAAAAGCAAACACGGAAATCTTTGCTATCAAAAGGCGAAAGTTTTTAATGTTAATTTGGGGCTTCCGGTGTATTATTTAAGTAAAATTTATTCTAGTACTTTAAAAAAAGTGGCGTATTTGTTTTACCCAGTTTCTTTTCCCACATGTATGTGTTTCATTTGTCTGATCCATCACATCCTGTACTTTCTCCTCACTGGACTCCTTTTTTTCCCACTCTTATTTATTTACTTTTTACTTATTCATTTTATGCTTTGGGCATTTTTATTCAAGCAAACTTCATATTTTGCAAGTCTCGTGAGCTAGCACGCAAGTTAAACACTTTCCAATGAAGATTTCCAATGAAGCCATGACCTCTTAATGGGGAAATGTTGTCATGGTTTAATTTAAGTTGCAGTTGTGGACTTATAGTTACATATAAGTTACATATGGGCGAAAATGTTGAAACGCAGTTTTGCACAAATGCTCAGAAATTCCGTTTTGCTAAAGATATTTCAGTGGGTCACCACTTTACATGCACCAAGATGGCTCTACTTTAGACAGCATGGACAGTTCAGAAATTGATAGAATTACATGGTAAAGCCTGTGAATAACTAATTAGCATGATAAATTGGTGAGCCTGTATGCAGAACCAGAGACTTATTTGGTTTAAGAGCAGAAGAATTAAGTCAAGACACACAGACTCCGAAGCTGAGTTTTGCATCTCTACAAATCTAGTAGGTCCTTAGGAGCCATCTTGAAAAGATTCAGGGGACCACAAGCAACTGTATAGTCTATTATACATAAGATGCTTGGACTCATGCAGACTTTACGTCATTGCTGAATGAGGCCCAAGTTAACACCCACAAGTGAATCAATTTTTTTACCAAAGGTGCAACAGAATTCTAGGATCATGTCTAAGGAACTGAGTTGACAGAAACAAGCAAGGCAAAAGTTTTTTAGTTAATCACCAGGGAAAGGCAGAGTCGTTGTCATGTGGGTTGTTCTTGTTTGGGATAGTTCTTTGGTGATCTAGTGCTCTTAGAAAGGTAGTTAGTGTCATGTATCTGTCTGATGCCTCCAACAGCAGGGTTCAGCATGAATGCTTGTGCTAGTGTAATAGTAAAAAGTCTGCTCAGACAAGTTGCATGTGCAGTTATTTGAAGGGTCAAGTTTTTATGTTCTGTTGGGCATATGAAAGTTGCCTGCTACAGGCAAAGTTAGATTAACATGCCTTACAGTTGGGCAGTACCATACCTAGGTCAGACATGTTTGTTTCCATATGAGCTAGCATGTATGTTAATGCCGCAATAGTGTGAGATGGGTCCTTGTAAATGGTCAAAAGTGTGATTTCCCTTTAGAAAGGAAAACAAGGAAAAATGCAGCAACCACAGCATACCACTCTTGTTAATAGTCAAGGCAAAACTGAGCCCCATTGAGATGCCATGTGGCAGGGTTGCCCAAATGTTTTCTTGTCTACC